>NC_142050.1:13632500-13932500 GCF_982192425.1 Myodes glareolus
CAAAAATAGTGTTAGTTTCATTAATGTGAATTTTCCAGCATTCAGTAGTTGTAATGTTAGAAACAATTGCTGGTCAAGTTCAACTTGTTGCTATTGTTTTTTAATTTGCACAGGAGTAGTATCAGAAATTAGTCACTGCTTGTATCTAGCTCAATTTTAAACAACAGAACATTAGTTTTTTATGTTGGTGCCACCAACTGTAAATGACATAAGTTAGTTATTCCAAAACACAGTAATTAGACTGTTGCAACCATCTCCCACCTTAGGCTTCCAGTCTGTGCTGTTAGTGTTAAGATGTAAAGTGCAATCCTAAGCTAACATTATCTGTGCAAGCACCATAGAAACATTTGCATATCTGCATAGATCTTACAACTGTACTCTTTACCTCCTTGTGATAAAGCTTTGTCTACCTGCAAACACAGTCAAAGGCTACAGCTGCAAACCAAAGCCAACTCGAACCATGGCCAAGAGCCCCAGGACAGAAGCAGCCACATGCTTTGGTCAGCCTTCTGTAACTTCAATTAGTACAAAGGAACCTTTTCCATGAACTACCTGCTGTTTTCTGATGACCTCTGGGATCTTTTCATTTAGCCCTAAACAAAGAAACAAATATGACAGAAAAACAAAACCACAGATAAAAGTATTCATTCAGTCACAGAGTAATCTTCTGAGGCCAAAAGTCCATCTAAATGCAATGAAGATTTGCTTTCGTTAAAGACAGAGGTGAGGACAAAATCTGCAGTGGAAGTTATGACATGCTAGAAAGCAACCAATGTGGATCACTGACCAAAACAATTGTGTACTTGATGCAAATGCAGATTGCGTATTGTTATATATATATAGTACATTGTGTTTTTGTTTTCTCCATCCAGTCAATTCTTTTTGGTGATGAGTACATGTTGTTAGAAGTACATGTCTTGTATGGTCTGAATCTCTGTCGTGTACTATTTTTTTATAGTCTTAAGTTATAATAAAAAAAAAAAAGTAGGAACCAAACATAAAAGGTCTAGTAAAGCCAAAAATTAATTTCCTATTGATTTTAAAGTGATCTAGCTGAGTTTTTACACTGAAAGCAAAGATTATAGCAAGTGTAGCCCATGGTATTTATTTTCAGTCAAACCAAAGTTACATATACTTCTGCCTCTTCTTATATGGGATATAAACACTAACACACTCCCTTCAAAGACTTGCGCAGGCCAAATTGTTGGAATGCTGATTTTCTTGACAACTCTAAACCCCAAAACTATGATAATACGTTATGGTGTAGTTGAAGATAGCATAGCCAGATGTTTGCTTAAAACCTAGAGACTTTACGTGTTGCTTTTCATGTGCGGTGCCAAGTCTTGATAATACTTTTTCCCCCAACCAAGGGACCTCATAACCTGATTATGGTTATTGCTTTACAAACAGTTTTGACAGACGGTGGCTGCTAGAGCTCCGTGTGGTGGAGCCGGTTCTTGCAAACTAAGCTCAATGTTTATCCTTTGCTGAAGTCAGCAAATAGAGTTAGAGAGATACCCAGTCATCTTTCACACCAAAAAAAGGACATAACGGCTTTCAAAAGGGTTTTCCCACTTACCCAAAAGGCTTTCTGAAAGCTTCTACCTCTGCAAAAAAGAAAAAAAGGAAAAAGAAAAAAAAAAGAAAAAAGGAAAAAAAAAGGAAAAAAAGAGAAAAAAGTTAGAACAATTATGGCAGATTGCATGAAACATGAGAACGTCACAGTAACTGCTACTTTTCATTATGTTTGTCTTTGGGTCATGATCAACGAACCGGAAGTGATTGACATGGTCTCAAAAGAGAGATTGGTATTCTGAAGGATGGTTCTCTGATGTCTAAGATACTGCCGTCAGGATTATCTGAAAGGGAATGAATCTTTCGGGTGCATGTCCAAAATGCTTTGATGGACTGGAAGGAACTGGGAGAGTCGTACCATCGGGAGGGTGGCCTAAGACTACAATGCTAAAGTATGCATACCTCAGTTTCAAAACTTTTGAAAGGAAGTCTCAGCCACAGAATGCATATACCTGTAGAGTTCTGCATGGGTTTTATATGAATACAATTTTAAAAAATAGCTGCTTGCACATTATACCAGAAAAACCTCCAAAACTGCAATTGCTTTGAAAATAGATTTTAGGTTTTTTGGAGTTTTCTGAAATGCTTGGTCTGTATTTTGATAATTGTGCATATTATGTAAAAATGTTGGTGGACCCATAAATGACCAGACTTTTTCTAAGAAAAATGTTGCTTTAATGCATTTCATGGATTTTTACTCTTCTATCATTGCTTGCTAGTAATAGCAAACCTGCTTTTCTGCATCTGCTTTGCGTAGCTATTGTAAGGCTTTGAACTAATGTATGTATTTATTGCTTGAACTTCTGTGCATACCTTATAAAGCATAATGTCTGACAATTTAAATGGCTCATGTATTCTTGCTTCTACCATAAGCTGATTATGGAGACTATGATCTTTTGTATACAGCAAATTTTAACTGTAGCACAAACATCTGTTTATGTATTGGTGGGATATACCTGTTTTATTTATCTTCTTTGAGGTAAACTAATTTTTGATACTTTCATTACTGTGTACTATGTTCATATTTTGAATTCTCTGACGTTAGAAGTCATGGTTGAGAATTGTAACACAACTGTTATTCGTTCTGTATTCATGGCTTTCACTGCTGAATAAAATAAAGGACCAAACCTAGGATTTGAAAGGAAACTGTCTACCTCTAACACCAGGGAGTTATCAGATTCTATTTTACATAGTGTAGTCTACAAAGACACAACCGCTTAAACCTAGTGGGCTTAAGGCTTATATTCTGTGTGGTTGGATTCATGGCACCGTTGTATTGTTTGAAAATCAATTAAAATTTTATGTGACTGTTAAAAGTATTTGGTAGAATTACCACTAACTGGGTTTTCTTTAGATAAGTCAGATAAAGAGAAATGTCATCAGCATTCTGCGTCTTCAGTGGCTTAACTTCATAAGCATGCATTTCCGTGTGATTAGGGAATCGAAGAACAGCCAGCTAGGAATGGAACTACAGAAGTACACTTAAAATAACTGCTTCAGGACTTTCATGTCCCTGGGCAAATTCAGTTGCAAAATCTAAAAGCCTATTTTGTAAAGTTTTCAAATTGGGCGTTTACATTTTTGAGAAATTGTAAGACCCCGTATTACTCCTGTCAATATGAACACACCCCTGGGCAGTAACTTCACTGACACATTAACTATTGAAAGAAACACGACTTACTCTTGTTACTTCATTCATTCAGCCAGTAATGAAAGAGGCTTCTTTTTTCTCCATCTAAGAACACTTGACAGATCTTATTTAGCAGAAAAAGAAGGTTGTACATTTTCCTATAGAATTAATGTACGAACAGTGTGCCACTACTGCCGGATGTAAAAATGTATATGAAACCATTTCATTCAGTTGCTTACATTTCTGAAATATAAATAAAAAAAATCAATTCCTTTTGACCCATTTATAGAACTAGGATTTTATTCTTTCAGAGAGATCATTCTTCCATACTAAAGACAATCCACAAAGTTGTGTGTCCATGTCCTGCAATTTGTTAAAAAATGAAATTCCAAGAACTTGGGAATCCTAAAGTTGATCACACTCTATTTTAGTCCTTAAAGATTTTAGCTACTTGTCAGATGCACTCCAATAAGAGCTATCCTTGGGTTGAAATTTGCTCCTTGGTAACCTCCATTGTTTATTTCTGTTTTATTCAAATAGACCTCAGCATTGTAAATGTTAAAACTTAAAACATGAAAAGATGAGTATCCTTAATTTTATACATTTTTTGTTTGATATTTCTCCACACACATACTAATCATGCTCTTAACATACTACCGTTATCTAGGGAACACAAAGGAATAGTAGACACAAGTTTTGAGTAGATTCATAAGATGTTGGGGTAAATCAAAGACCATTTTTGAGGAAAAACCCAACAGGAAAAATATGATGTCTTTGTTACTTTCCAGCAAAGAAACGTTTGGAGACGTAGAGTGCATAATAAACGTGTTGGGTATATTTTTATTTTATGGATAATTTAATGCTGTCTGGTCACCCCAGTGAAAGGGTAAACTTGAGCAAAATGATGTCCACAGGAAAAAGAATTGTTTTAACAGAAATGTGAATGTGAGATAAATTTTCTTGAACCTTAAAATTTCAATTTTTTTCATATTGATTAGTTGGAAGTAAATGAATATTAACTTTCCCTGTCCAGTGTATTTTGTTAACTGATTAACAATGATATAATAAGAATCACTCGCTGGGACCTTGTATATTTTAATACAGCAAACATAACTTAGAGATTCAGACTAACAGCATAAGAAAGAAGCAAGACTGATTTGGCAAGCCCTTTGTATTTAGCTCTGTAGTCACCTTCATGCCATCCTTTAGTTAAATGTATTAGTACTCCCTCTATATATTACATTACAATAAGAGAAGGACCATGAAGATTCACATGCAGAGATGTGTTTTGTGTGGCCAGAGGAAGATCAAATGCTCTTAAACTGTTTGTTACAAGTTACTTTCAAAATTTTAAAAGTTAAAAATAATATTGAATGTAACTAAACAACTCCAGTTACAATGGCAAATCACATGCAGGAATAGACATAACAATGCAGCAGCCTTTATTGTGATGAATTAATATTGCTATGTATCTTGTCAAAAGTCATATTTAGGCAAATTCTAACATTGGAATGCTAAGGAAGAAACTCATCTCTATCTTCTTCACACTATTACTCAATTTTTAAACTTCAAAGAAAACTCTTTAAGGATTATACAAAATGACTTCAAAAGAAAATATAACCCGGGAAAGTAAAGGATGGCTTTAGTGGGGATCTAACACAGTCCTTGGTCTAGTCCCCATCAGTCCAGACAAGGATAAACCATGTGGCACTGAAGAGATGGACAAGCAGTGGAAATCAAAGGCAATTTTGACAGTTTATCTTAAGGGAAGATTTTAACTTTATAGGTGACTCGAACTCACTAAGGCAATATACACATGCCTGCACATACACACATAAGAAGACCAAGCAAGACTTTAAGCCAAAGTACATATTTTGATTTGAAACTTTTTGTGAACATTCACTCAAGTCTTTGAAAGAAGCATTTCCTTCTCTTCTCTTTTTAAAACTTCCTTTTGCATGTGTGATGTTTGACTGCCTGTCTGGACATTAGCATGTGCATCTCTGGCACAATCAGATGCCAAAAGAGAGTCAGATATTCTAAAGCTGGAGTCACAGATAGTTGTGAGACACTGTGTGGGTGCCAGGAACTGAATCCATGGTCTTTTAGAGAGCATCCAATGCTCCTTAACCCCTGAGATATTTCTACAGCCCTTAGTATATTGTTTAAAATTTAAATGAATCTTATCCCCCAAAACCATGGGTCATTAGTTTCCATAGTTACTATTAAAAAAAAAAAAACTTAAAATGTTTGCACAATGCATTAGTCCTCCCTCTATATATTACATTACAATAAGAGAAGGACCATGAAGATTCACATGCATAAGTGAAGGTAAACAAAAAGGAGATAAGAATTTAGAGGTGTATTTAAGAAAATGTTTCTGTGGGAACACGATGTGATTTTCAGGTCCTTATGTCACCGTTACAATGCAGAAGACATCATCGTCCCTTTGTAAATGGAGTAACTACATCTGCCCCTGCTCAGACATGTGTTGCTGCCCCTAGGTTGATTCTATGCAGTGCTATTCCTCCTTGGAAACTGTGCTGAGCAGTGCGTGTGTTGCCATAATAATGCTCAGGGACACTAATAGGAGTCAAAGGTTCCTTGCTATCGTTCTCTTCTTTCCTGGGTCAACAGAGGCTGCCTAGAATCCTGGTGCATGTGACATTGGGAAGAATACCTAACCTGGCCTCTCTACTTCATGCTCCTTCAAATACATTAAAGTGTAGTGCAAAATGTACAGCATCTTAAAAGTACTAGTTTTTTAATCAAATGTACTGAGAAAATACTCTCAGAAGAAAATTATTAAAAAATCATTTCTCATGATTTAAGTGATTAGAATACTATTTTCACATTTTTTCCTAAACTAAAATTTTAAACTATTCAGAAATTAAAATCCCATAAAAATTTGAATAAACACTGAGCTGAGAGTATTGAAAATGAGAAAACTATACACCAACACTTAAATATTTCATTTAGTACTTTCTACCCAACAACTCTACTTTGTCCAGCTAATCCTGAAGAAAACAAATGAACACAGCCTTAATAGAAAGAAGTGAAGTCTGTTTGCAAGAAACATGAGACACATTTTTCCTGTGAGAATTTCAAAAGCACATTGGCAATGCAGTTCCTTCCCTTATATTCCTGGGGTTTTGATAATAGAAATTACTTCAGAGTTAACTGAAGACTAAAGATAGCAATGCATTAGAAAATTTAACCAAATTATTTTCAGGTCAAATTCTGTTTGCCTCATAACGATGCAGAGCTACATAAACTTCATAAAAGTTCCAACTAGGTTGACTGTCATATAACTCAGACACCTCGCCTCAACTGCAGTCCCCTTACTTTCCCTGTTGAAGGTTTATTCATTCTGGTATACCATCCGTTGTCTATGCTAGTTCACCTTCCATCCCCTCACTCCCATTCTAGGGATAGTCTCATAGCAATCTCCACAATAGAATGGGATTACCTCATTAATATTATCCTCTACAGAAATAGAAACCCATTATGGGATAAATGTGTATCAGTAGGTACCATTTTCCTCAAGTAGAACTGGTCAAAGAACCTTAACTATTCTAATTTTCTAAGCAGAAACATATTTGTTACTATAACTGATATTTTTGGCACTTAGAAAAATTATTGGGTAACCTGAAGAGCACAAATTTAAGTGACAGTCTCATTAAGATCATACATTCAAACAGGCTGTAAGAACCTTGAAATAAATGAAAGAAGTTAAATGATAAATTCAGAGAAATTTCCAAGAATTCTAAATTTATTTTATCGGGGGAGGGGGGAGAAGTTACATGCCAAGTAACACACAAACTATGGCTTGAAGAGTTCACTTTCTCTGATACAGATCTCATAAGCAATTATATTGCATCTGATTGGGGGCTCATAGGTAGCAAGTTTTTGTTTAATGATTATTGCCAAGTAAATATTAAGACTGAGTCTCACCATATAGTTCCGGTTGGACTGGAACTTGATATGTAGACCAAACTCACAGAGATCCACCTCCCTCATTCTCCTGAATGATGGAATTAAAAGCACATGTCAACAAATTCAGCCTTCAATTGTGGTTTGGTTTTCAAAAAAGCTTTAACAGTGCTGAATAATTCAACATTTTTGTGACTAAGCTATAAGACATTCCACAGCCACCAGAGTATGAGACATTCCTAATCCAGCCAAGTGGAAGGAAAATATTAAAGGGCAGATAACCATCAAGGCTGGTTGTGGTTCCAGGCAAGCCAGAGACACATAATGAGACCCCGTATCAACAACAACAAAAAGTAGAGAGGCATAAGACTGAATGTGGGAGTAATGCCTGAGCTAGAAGATTGCTTTCGTGTCATTTACAACCACAATGAATCCACAGTGATTGCCTATAGAGGCTCAATAATGATTCCCAGATTCGAGGCTAGAGTCTTGATTTTTTTTTCAAAAACCTACACTTCCTCCCCTCCTCCCATTTCCCTCCTGCCCCTCACTCACCCTCCTCCCTCCCCCTCTCTCCTTAAGAGAGGGCAGGAAACCCTGTGGGAAGTCCAAGCCCCTCCCCCCACATCCAGGCCTAGAAAGCTTTGCATCCAAATAGAATAGCGTCCCAAAAAGCCAGTCTATGCAGTAGAAACAAGTCTCAGAGTCTTTATCAATGGCTTCTCAGTCAGCACCCATTGTCAGCCACACTCAGAGAGTCCGGTTTGATTGCATGCTCATTCAGTCCCTGTCCAGCTGGATTTGGTGAGCTCCCATTAGAACAGGCACACTGTCTCAGTTGGTGGATCAACCCCTCCCGGTCCAAACTTCCTTGCTTATCTTCTCCCTCCTTCTGCTCTTCAACTGGACCTTGGGAGCTCAGTCCATTGTCTGATGAGGGTCTTTGTCTCTATTTCCAGCCGTTGCCGGATGAAGATTCTATGGTGATATTCAAAATAATCATCAGTGTGACGGTGAGGCAAGACCAGTTCAGGCACCCTCTCCTCTGCTGACCAAGAACCTAGCTGGGGACATCCCCGTGGACAGCTGGGATCTCCTCTAGAGCCAAGACTCTTGTCAACCCTAAAATGGCTCCCTTAATGTAGATATCTTCTTCCCTGCTCCTATATCCACCCTTCCTCCATCTCCACCCTCCCACTCCCCCAAGCTCTCTCCAGTCTTTCCTTTCTCCCTTCTCTCTCCCCCTTTCCCCTTCCCCCAACCCCACTCCAGCATTACCCCCACCCCCATGCTCACAATTTTTGCCCGGGTATCTTGTTTGCTTCCAGTTTCCAAGAGGATCTATATATGTTTTTCTTTGAGTTCACCTTGTTATTTGGCTTCTCTAGGCTTGGAAACTATAGGCTTAATGTCCTTCATTTATGGCTAGAGTCCATTAATGAGTGAGTACATACCATATTCATCTTTTTGGGTCTGAGTTAACCCACTCAGCATAGTGTTTTCTATTTCCATCCATTTGCACGCAAAATTCAAAATGTCATTATTTTTTACTGCTGAGTAGTACTCTAATGTGTATATATTCCAAACTTTCTTTATCCATTCTTCTATTGAGGGGCATCTAGGTTGTTTCCAAGATCTGGCAATTACAAATAATGCTGCTATGAACATAGTTGAACAAACGCTTTTGGAGTATAATTGGGTATCTCTTGGGTATAATCCCAAGAGTGGTATTGCTGGATCCTGAGGTCGACTGATTCCCAATTTCCTGAGAAAAGTCTTGATTTTCATAAGAAGATATTTCATTGCCTGTAGTAACATTTGCCATGAAGATATGCCAGAGATTTTGACATGAAGGCAATGAATTGTGTACCTGTATTTGATTTGCCATTGACAATGAGTTCAGAGAAATAGTTATACTACGAATCCAATAGTGAGGACAAACTATGAGTTGGAAATAATTTTATATTGGGTTATTTGACATTAAAGTAGGGTGAGTGGTGAGTATAATTGAGAAATCTATTGCATTTTAATGAATTCTTACTAGATATAAAGCCTCAAATGTACGTGGTAAAGACTTAGGGAGTACCGTCACTCATTGCTGTTTTTGAAAGCTGGTATCTCTACTTACAGCAGCATATAGAAAGCTGTTTCAAGAAAGGCTCAAGTTTCCCTATTTACACTTCAGAAGAGCTTCATTATTCTCACACTTGGAAACAAGCTTTTGGATCATTCAAAGATTTATGTTTGTTCCATAGACATAAATTTTTGAGAAAAATTTATATCTCAAATTATTAATATAAAATGTTCCAAGAAACTTCTCTCCTTGTATTACACATAAGTACTTGCGAGAAGAACCTCTGATATCCTCGAGCAGGATGGCCATGTTTACCTGTGTTCTTGGGTGAACTCTCTCCTTCTTCTTTCTGTCGGAAGGATAAATGAAATCTCTCTCTTAGCAGTAACCTCCAGTTACAACCCAGTTATGCCCAGACAGAATTCCAGATATCATGGCTCTTAGTTTTCTGAGAGGTCACAGAACTCATGGTTGTCTGTGACAGTCTCTTTGTGTTGCCAGTCTCCTTGTGCTCTGCCTGCATTGCCTGAAGCTTCCCCCTCCTGTGTGGAAGTTCCCATCACCAGCTGCCATCTGTCAATCACCACTGCTTTCCCTGGGACGTGACTGCCACCATGGAGCCACCTGTCTTGAAAAGATTTGGCCCTGTCTCATCTACAGTTAAAAATATACACTTTTAAATGAGAGAGTGAGAAAGAGACAGAGAGAGAGAGAGAGAAAGGGGGGGAGAGAAAAGGATGGGGGGAGAGAAGGAGGGAAGCAGGGAGAAAGGGAGGGAGGGAAAAAGGGAGCAATGCAGATTCCTTGGCACACGTGTGGAAATCAGAGGACACCTAGTGATGGTTTTCTCCTTCCATCATGTGGCTTCCATGGAGTTAACACAGGTCATCAGAGTTAGGAGAAAGAGCCATTATCCTCTAAGGAATCTCTCTAGTACTGAACTGCACTTTTGAAATGCTGTAGCTAAAAGTTACAAAGTATACTTGAAACCAGGCACATTCTCATTGAGTTTTATCATTTGACTCTGAAAAACCACTGCAATATTAAATTTCCCTTTACACTTAATCGCCTGGCTTCTGTTTTTTTCAGAGGGTGGGCTGGTCTCTTTAGAGACCATGGAAATTCCTAAGTCTAGCAAAAGCCCTTCAGCTGTAATTAATACTGCTGTGACTCTGAGATGATGTCTTTGTCACCTCCCAACTTTATAGAAAGGGTGTAACTCACTTCCTGTTTTAGATCATGTTCCAGATGTTGAATGATTCTCCAAAGAAACCTCCACTATTTTTTGGTTCAAAGTCTGAATTATGCAAGCCAGCCTCATCATTGGCTCACCCATTTCTAGACCCTAAGGAATCGTCAACTAACCAGCACAAAAGCTACAGTTACATGGCAGAGAAAACTCACTTGAACTCTCTCTGTGTGCTGTTCCTACAAAGAGGAACTTCTGATTCCACATTGTGATCAGATTCAGAGAAGATGGTAGGGCTGCTCAGTTCACTTGAGCATTCTTCGTTGTACACTTCTTCCTTTTGCATATGGGCTCCTCAACTCAGACATAAATGTTCACCTGTTAAGCAATAACAAAACTCTGCTTATTTGAAAGATATTATAGTAGAAGTTGGATTTCACGTTAGTCAAATTATGCTGTTGTTATGTTCAGGACACCTCAGACAGCAATTTTATGAGAGTCACAGAGTCCTTCGTCTTTGTTATGAGGAATTAACTTTCAAATAAATGTTCATACACACAGGTACCTATACACAAAAATCAAGGGGAGGAAACCCAAGTATTGATGCAAGGCAGTGTGCTTGAGCTTAGAGAAAATCCCAGTCCTACAAGGTATGGGACTCCTCTCTTGTCGGTTTTTGGAAACACATACAAGATGGGTATGTGAGACGTTAAGCTGGGTCTCTGGAGACTTGGTTTCCAACCTGATGTTTCCTGCATCACTGACATCGACTGAACAAGATTCCTTTCCTTCTATGGAGCAGTATGCTCAGATGTACAGAGAAAAATAATAGAATATTTTCGCAGATGCCCTTGAAAGTCATGTTCAGCTTTCAAATCATTTGATTCACTCAAATTCACATTCAATGACTAAATTCGGTAATCATGATCTAAGAAATTGTTTTTTCCAAAGGTAAAAGGAAGCAAATGTATGCAGCTTTTGAGTGCTGATCAATGTCCAACTTCAATAAATAATGAGTTACTTGTTCTGGTTGAGGGAAGCTAGCCTGAAATGGAGAGACTGGATGATTCAGAAATCTTGATCTCCAAGCTACCTTACCACTGATTGGTTGCAAAGGTAACAACTGTGGGTCACAGAAGCTGTCTAGACTTGTTGTACCCACATTGCTCTGGGAAAGTATGGACTTTATCTAGTGGAAAAGAGAATGACATCTGTTTCCAGTAGATTCTGATTCTGTCTGCAGAAGCCTGGGTTCTCTAGCCCTGTAGTGCCATGACTGGAGTGTTATAGGTGGCTAGGTACAGGAACTCCCACAAGTGAAACTTGTCCAAGTGTCTGCCATGCCAACTGAAGCAATAAGTAATGGTGAAGAGGAAGAAATCTACTTAGTGGGTCCACATTAGGACAAGGAATGAATAAAGGGGCCAGAGACACTGAGTCTATCTTCAGGGAACAAATGAGCTACAGGGAATATCTGGGTAAGAAGCAGGGAGTAGATAAAATTTAGCAATTCTGATCTATGAGGTTTAATCCATCATTGCCTTGATTCCTGTTCTGCAGTGTGGTCTATCTAATATATGTATTTCCTGAGATGCTACGTCTAGTGCTTGGAGATGCTTGCTTCTGCTCTATGGTGCCTCCTCATCTCCGTAGATAATAGATAGTTCCCTCATCTGGTTGGTTATCAGTCTGCCCCGTGGAACTTTGTTCTTCCAGGAATTTAAAGTAACAGGTGTTTAGGACACTGACTTAGCTCTGTGCCTTTAGGCAACATAAAAGACATGTGGATCCAAAAAAAGGAATTAACACTTTTAACCCACGCAGCATTAAAGTGGGTCGGTTCCAATCTGGATTTCACAATTGCTGGATTTGGTAGTTACTAGAGCAATTTCCCAGGGCTTCTTAAACTAAGATGAAATGGGTCTAGTCACTCATACTTATTTGGTATCAGTGACAAATCAGACGATGATCTAGTCCCTGACAGACACAGCAAATAATAAAGGCCAGCACAGAGCCTTGCTCCTATTGAGCCCATGTACCAGTGAGTCTAACAGGGTTATGAGGACAAGGCTACTTAGGCAAGCCCCTGGCCCACAGGAATTTCTCGAGGTGTTAGGACCTTTCTTGTTTTACTGAGTGTAGTAGTGGGTGGGGCAGAGTTAACATTTTTTTTTTAAATGTTCTTAGAGACTTCTTTCTGAAAAACCTAGTTTTCTTCTTTTTTAAAATGTTTTCTTCTAATTTTGTGATTATAATTACATCATTTTTTCTTTTTCTTTCCTCCCTCCAGACAATCTCCTTTCCCTGTCTTTGCTCTCTTTCAAATTCATGCCTCTTTTTTTCACTAATTGCTATTAAATACATATATGTGTATACAAATATATTCATAAATATAACCTACTAAGTCTGTATAATACTACTTGTATGTATGTTTTCAGGACCGAATTGATAACCAACTGATGTCCTCTTTCCTGAGGAAGACCTAAGTGTTTTTTCGTTGTTGTTGTTTTTGTTTGTTTTTTTGCTGTTTTTTTGGTTTTTGTTTGGTTTTGTTTTGTTTTTTGAGACAGGGTATTTCTGTCTGTCCTGGAATTTACTTTATAGACCAGGCTGGCCTTTAACTCACAGAGATCTACCTGCCTCTGCCTCCCTGAGTGCTGGGATTAAAGGCATATACCACCACCGCTAGGCTAAAACCTTACTTTTTAATATCAATAGGTCATTCACATTCTTCATTATTTTAATCCCTTTTTTTTCCATTCTCCATGATTTGGCCTATTTAACATATACAACTCATGTGTCATCTGAAAAGAAGGTTGTAGTTTTACCAACTGGTTAAGAAGGACACAAACATAAAGGAAAAGGATCCACATGGAAGTCAGGTTGAATAAAATCTGTTGCCACAGGTAATGCGCATATCCCATTAAACTCTCTGCGGAATTATCTTTCCAAATCTTTCTTTAGGCCTTCACATTTTCAAAATACCAAAAGCGAGGCCACAATAATAGACCAATTTTCTTTTTCTTTGAATTTGTGGCCAAAGCAATCCTGATTCAGTTGTAGGCAGAGTATGGGTTCTTCTGATTGAGGAGTCCCCTCAAAAAATGAGCAGCACACCGTAGATTATAATTAATGCATAAATTTTGATTTTGCTCTAATATTGATAACACAGTATGCATTCTATAAATTCAATGTACAATATTTTCTCAGTATCAGGTAATAGTTTAAGTTTACCACTTAGTAACCCTACTTCAAAAACAGCCAAAGAGCTTTGGAAACAAAGTAAGCTGGAGTCTTCCCCACAAAGTCGTTTGAGAAACAGAATTCTTACTTAACTCTGCTGCACATGTTGGGTGACCAGTGAAATGGCTAGGAAGAACAGTGTGGTAGAGGGATGGGTAGAAGCCAAGATGGGTGATTGGAAGAGGGAGAGAGAAGTACACAGGAAAGACCAGAGATGCGGTTCGGAAAGAAATGAGGCCAGCAGAACTGCAGCTTTGATCAGCACCCTGTCCATGCGGTCCATTCGGTCTTGTATAACAAAGCTTAGCAGATATGTGTACGATACTAGAAACATCTGAGCTCACTTTAAATTCATGTTAAAGTTTCAGGGCCACTGAGTTTCAGGACACCTACTCCAGGGCAGACAGCCTGTGCCTACCTCCTGGAACACTTGTAACATAATCTGTAACATGAGGGGCCGGCTTGTTGGGGTATCTGTCCCACCCAGTACCGCACCCCACAACCGGCAAGCACCAAGGAAAATCACACACAGGACTCCATAAGATTATAAACTGATTGGCCCATTAGCTTAGGCTTCTTATTAACTAATTCTTACATCTTACGGTAACCTATAATTCTTGTCTGTGTTAGCCATGTGGCTCAGTACCTTTTCCAGCTGTCAGCTCACATGTTGCTTCTTCAGTGATCTGGGCGGGAATGGCAGAGGGAGCTTCCTCCTCCCTAGCTTTCTCCTGCTCTCCTTGACCCGCCTCTACTTCCTGTCTGGTTGACCCGCCTATACTTCCTGCCTGGCCAATCAGAGTTTTATTAAAATACATGATTGACAGAGTACAGATAATTCTCCTGTATTGGAAGAAAAAAATCAACCCCCAAAAGTTGTGATTGACTAAAAACAAATGTAAACAAACAACAAACAACAAAGCATACAGTTCTTACCTCAAAGGCAATAAAAGATAGTTTGTTCTGGAGCCAGATTTTATTTTTTATTTTTAAGATAGGTTTCTCTGTAGCTTTGGAGTCTGTTCTGGAACTAGCTCTTATAGACCACTCTGGTCTCGAACTGCAACGATCCTCCTGTCTCTGCCTCCCAAGTGTTAGGATTAAAGGCATGTGCCACCTCCACCTAGCCTGGAGCCAGATTTGAATGACCATGGCCTGAGATACAGGGAGCTAGGTTATCTTGGGTGCCAGGTTCCCACGTGGGGGCAGGCAGTTTCATGGAGTTTTACAGCAACAGAACAAAGAAAGTCATAAATCAAGGAAATTTTAAAAATAAACTGGTAGAAACAACAAAGGCAATTACAGTTACTAGTTACTGTAGAACCCAAGCTTCATTTTGTGTCTTTTTGGTTTGGATATCCTTCTGAAAATGGGCCTGAAATCTGTGAGAGCCTGTAGAAGGTCTACAAGGATACACACGATCACAGGTGGGGTACCTGGGGAGACATCCCTAAGACCCTTCTGTGTGAGAGTGTATCTCTCTGGTTTCTGTGGATAGACTTATGGGATGCTCCCAGCATCTCAGTTCTGTAGATAGACAGGCATGTTCGGTTTTGCTTCCAGGCGCCAGGAGGACTCTGTTTTGTGTGTTGTTTTGTTTTTATCTTTTATGCAACCTGAGACTGAAGTGGAGGGACAGATTCAGATCACGGCTTCTTTGACTTTGATACTGGATCCCTTACAGGACTTCAGAGATAGGACCATAAGCCTAGGGGTGTATTTTCCTTAAAAAAAAGATGAGACAAGCAACCTCTACCTGCCTTAAACGTTTCATTAAAAGGAGGCAGCCATGTTCTGTAATACAGGGGCAACACAGGCAGGTTTGCCGTCTAAGCAAGGGAAGCTCACTTGTATGGATGGGTGGCTGGGCTATGCAGCCTTGTTACAATGCAGCAAGGCTGCCAGCCACAGTAGTAGGGGGCAGATGTGTCCCACCAAGATTTCAAACACTGAACACAGAATCTGGAGTTAACTGCTGTGGTTGGAGACGTTAACAATCTTTTCCCCCCATGCTTCATACCATCCTGCCCCCTCCCAAGCTGGTGGATGGGTTCCCTCAGCCTGCCCTGGGGCCTGCGTGCCTTGACCTCTAGACAAACCTGACGGTGGTTTGGCGGTCAAGGACTCTGACTATAGGTGTTACGCTGCACTGGCCATGTTGAAACACTGCAACCAGACTTCCCTCCACCACAGCTGCTTCTCTGTCATTCAGATCCAGTGGGTTATAAATATCTGTCATCATTTAGAGGGGCTGCTTACAAACTACTCTTGGTATGGAGAAAAACCTACTGTTAGTCTCCGATGTTTCACACTGGTAAATGATTTCATGTGATATATATTTAAAGTTATTTTTTGTTATAGTATATGAATGTTTCTGTTCTTGCTTAAAATATTACAGTCATACAATATATTACATACTGTTAAGGGAAACCATAAGAAAGACTTTGGTAAGAGTTTTTATGTTGTCTGAAAAGCGAGGGAGACTTTGGTATGTTGTGTGGAAAGCGAGGGAGAAAGCAGGAGACTTGAAAAAATAAAGCGAGGAAAAGCAGATTGAAGGTATGTAAAAAGTTATAGGAGATCAGAAGGGAATGTGAACTGTTTGCTGTGGTTTCTCATACCTGCCAATACTGAATATGCTTGTTTTGTTGAAAAGTTTGTCTATGTAAGTTTTCTTGCAAGCATGGATTGGATATTTTTGCTGTCTCTGCCACCCATCACTGCTGTGGCCACATTTACGGACCTGACCTCAGAATTTCTCACTGAGCTCTGATTACTGGATTTGGGTTAGCAGTAATTCAGATGACTTTTTGGTATAGTTAATGTTAAAACTATTTTATGTTGTTTTTTATTGAAAAGATGGCTCTAGAATTGTGCTATGGCTCTTCCTTTGTAAGACCTATGTTTATTTAGATGTTTCCTCTGTCACTCTGTCCATCTGAACCCCTGACACAATGGCAAGGAGAAGAAAACAAAGCAGAACAGTCAAAAAGTTTTCTGTAGCTTCAGATTTATATGTTTATTTTGTTAGATTTAGTCAAAAATCTGTTCAAATTAAAATAAACTAGTTAAAAGTTAATTAGTAACACTGGGAGTTGATAGCTTAAAATCTATGCATGGGTAATTTTAAAGAAACCGTAAAATTCCACTTTATGGAATGATTCCACTTTAAATTTTGGATTGCCATTTTGCTAGAGTTTGAAAAAAAAAAAACCTTTTACAGGGGTAGCCTTGCTCAAGGTTTATTCAGGCTTAAAAATGTATGCTTAGTCTCCTTGTCTTGCTAACTTTGTTGGGCTTAAGCTATTTGGATAGACTGAGTCATAATTTTTTTGTATTGATATTAAGAGGAACTTCAGTTGAAAAAAATAGTTGTTTTCTAAAGCTCATACTTAACAGAGATAAAACTACAAAGTCCTTTTCCCACGATCAGGCATTTGGATAAAACTCCCATTTCTTCAGGATGCTTAGAGAAAGTTCTTACTCCCTAAAAAGGACATCACCCTCCTTAACTCTGGCAAGACAGAACTTGTGGTTCTTCCCTAACACGGGACTGTAGTGCCTTAGAACTTGTCAAGGGCAATGCTAGCCCCAGTCTCTCTCCCATTCCCATTTGCCCTGGAATCTTTTCTTCGCCTTTATAGGAGACAGCATTAACAGCTGGATACAAACTTGTTCCGTTTTTAGCCTCAGAATGTTTTTTTTTAAATTTATTTATTTATTTATTAAAAATTTCCACCTTCTCCCTGTCTCCCTTTTTCCTCCCCCATCCTCCTCCCCCTCCCTCTCTAGTACTAAGAGCAATCAGGGTTCACCTTTATAGACCTGGATGGAGGGGGCAGAATGGCTTTTTATTAGCTACAATTCAAAATCATTACATGTTTTTAAGGCTAAACCTGATAGAACATAAAGTTTTAGTCTTATGAAAGCCGCTAGCTTATTATAGCCTGTTAAAAAATAAAAGTTAGTCAGTCAACCTTAAAGTAATAATAAATTACTGGGATAAGCCATATTTAGTTCCCTGTATATGTTTTAAAAGTCATACTTAAAACAAGTAAATAGAAACAAAGTTTGTCCATCAGATATATGTAGACGTTACTCATATTTCAGAGATCTGCAGAATATGACATTTAAAATAATGGTTTAAAAGCTTATATTAGACAGAGACTCCAAGATCCTAACAGTAACCCAAGGTCTCCAAAGAAGATCATGGGACACCAAGATGTCTCCACCTGGATTATGATGATGCTGACCACGGGGCGAGATGCCCCAGTGCAACACCTGCTGCCAGGACCCTGTCCAGACTGTGGACAGACAGCAGGACCTCGGAGAATTGGTTCCATCACGGTTCCCAGACAAAATAAGGCCAGTCTTTTCAAAGTCCCTTTTCCACAGGGGGCAAAAAAATTTCACCTTATGGGCCTGGCTAAAACTGTAAGACTGCTGTTCTGGATACTTCTGCCTCCAATGCTATGGAGACCTGGGTATGGCTAACTGTATATGGACTCTGGTCCATGTCATTTTTAATAGATTTGGAAGCTGCTTGGTTTGTACTCAGGTATAATTTAATTTATTTATTCTTCTGGGATCTCTGATAATATTGATGGCTAGGCCAGCTATAATGTTGTCAATTTAGCAGCAGCAGGTATCCAGACCCTTCCACAAAGCTATAGCCATCTTGTTAGATATATATATATATCTTGACTAAAAAACGAAATGTTTTAAGTTTTAAGATGTACAAAGGTCTAAGGATATAAAAGCTCATAAGCTTTGAGAGTCTAAAAATGATTTAATATGTAAATACAGGTTAAGATATGAAAAATGTTTCTGATTTTTCTCTCCTATGGTAAAGTTCTGATAAGCTGATAGAGCAATGACTACTTTCTGTTTGGGTCACAAGCTCAAGATTTTAGATTTATTCTGGTTGCCATCTAAATATGAACTTAAAGATGTTTCCCATCAGTCCAAAGACATCTCTGTAATGATTTCAATCACATAAGCCTCATACAGGGGTCATGCAGGTACAGACAAGTCTTCAGGTAGAAGTGCCCAATGGCCCCGTGGGATGTTAAAGGTCCCTGTATGACTCACCCAAGCCCTGGCGTGCATGGGTGGATTACATCATCCACCTACGACTGAGCTAAGCCCTTGCGTGCATGTGTGAGCCCTGTCATCTGCATATGACTTAGCCACATCAACCCCCCTGTGTGCATGTGCTAGGCAGATTTTAAAAGCTGGATACACCATTTTCCTATCTCTCTCTCTCTCTCTCTCTCTCTCTCTGCACATTGACTTCCCAGGCCTGTGCACGCCCCCTCTAATAAACTCCTAAGTTGGTTTGTTGCTTGTTCCCTGTTTCCTTCTCACTCACACCAGGTAATTTTAATCTCTGTCCAATCCATACATGCTTTTAACCAAATATACATGCTTTTAACCAAAATCTGTAGTTTTTGCTAGGACTCAAAGGTAGGACTCAGCAGTCTATACCTACTGTTTACGGATACCCATTATCTGCTTTTATCTATGATATGGATTTCAATATGGTCCTGAAAGCTTCGAATGTTTTATTTTCTTTTAAGCATAAATTTTAACTTCTGTTCATAGTTTAAACTAATCTCTGTAGGTTTCCACTTGACTGGTAGATATATCTAAGTATCAGTTGCTGACTACAGCCTGCTCCAAATGACTGTGAATCCTGGACTTGCTGAAAGTTGATGTGGACCAGTCCAGTTGATGTGAATGTTCCCTGTCTCTTAAACAGAGTCTGTGAACAAGAGGCTTACCATAAATACCCCATTGCCCGAATTTCTTCCTTACCTTTGGCTAACCTTTCAGCCTGAAAGACCTCTGGAGCGGGGAGACTCTCACTCAAGTCTCAGGATAACACAACCCCCAGGAACTTGTGAGAAACTCTCCTTGCTGCAATCACACAAGGTTTATTGACAGGACAGGAACCAGTGCACTGGGGCCAAAACTCATTTCCTATTCAGGGGTAGAGAGTTTGACCCCAAGTAGCGGGGAGAAGGGGTATTTGAGAGAAGAAACCACAACCCAGTAATTCAAAGTGGGTAGGGAGGGCGTCATTGAAAAATTTCAAAAATACCAGTGATCATTGAAAAATTCCAAAAATACCGGTGATAATCACAAGGGGGTAACTCCCTGTTTCTCAGTATTATTCTCAAGATTATAATCTAACTTTATCTTCAGCTAGTTCCTGAAACAGAGTCACTGAACCAGCTAACCTAGATTTTTGGCTCTTCTCTTCCTGCTAGATTTTTGACTCTATTTTTCCTGCTAGAGGTGGTCTGGATTTATCCGGGTCTTTCAAGACTTCTTGGGCCCTGACAACAATGCCCCAATGTCAGCACAAAGTAGTTACAGAAAAGAACATATCATCCCATGATCCCTACCGAGAATAGATTGAAATGCTGAAATAAGGGGGAACTCCATGGTATGGGGGACAGAATTTATACCTATAGTGCCCATTGACATTCCAGAAAAATAGACCCAGAGTTGTCAATTAATAGATCTATTAACTAAAACGGTCCTACAATAAAAAGACACTTTGGTTCTTTATGCAGAATCACAGAACCAAAGAGGACATTCATGATTATAATTACAATTTGGTTGTATTAAAAAATCAGAGCTACAGGGCCTTTTAGGCCACTGCCCTGGAAAAATCTGTTAGCTAGTGTTTCTTAGGTCCCAACAATATCTCCTTAATCCCATGGGCAAGCAGGACCCATAAGAGGGTCCTGTTGAAAGACCCAGATAAATTCAGACCCCTCTAACAGAAAGAGTAGAGCCAAAAAATCTAGCAGGGAGAGAAGAACCAAAAATGTAGGTTGGCCGGTTCAGTGACTCTGTTCCATGAACTAGCCGACCATAAAGTTAGATTATAATCTTGAGAATAATATTGAGAAATGGGGAGTTACCCCCTTGTGATTATCACTGGTATTTTTGAAATTTCCCAATGATGCCCTTTCTCCCCCCTTTGGGTCATGGTGTCTTTCCTTAAATACCCCTTCTCCCAGCTACTTGGGATCAAACTCTCTACTCCTCTGTGGGAAATGAGTTTTGGCCCCAGTGCACTGGTTCTTGTCCTGTCAAAAAACCTCATATGATTGCAGCAAGGATGGTCTCTCGTGAGTTACTGGGAGGTCATGTTATCCCGAGACTTGAGTGAGAGTCTTCCTACTCCAGAGGTCTTTCACTGTCACTGGTACTTGTGAAGGGCAAAATGAAGGACTCAGCCATGGCAAGCTCAATAGAGGCCTGAGTCTCAGTAGTTTTCCCTGGTTCTAAGAAAGACCACAAACTGAGACTACCAAGGCTCCACCCAGGAACAGACCATTTAAAGAAAGTTCCTAATGTTCCAACCATTGTAGATAGGATCACCTGCCAGACACCCATTGCTTTTCACCAGGATACCCTTAGACAAATGTCAGCCAATCAGGGGTCCTGAACCTTAGAAATCCCTCACCCACACCTTTACTACTACAGAAACTCAACCCCAACTGAGCTAGGGTCTCTTTGATCACTCCAATATGTTGGACATGGAGAGACTCAGTTTGCAAACTTGTATAAGAATAAAGGCTTTTTGCTGTCACATTCAGGACTCAGTCTCCTAGTTGGTTTGGGGGTGGGGACTCTGTGATCTGGCCATAATAGTTACAAGATGTGGGGAATCTCTCTCTGTCTTTTTTTTTTTTTGAAATTTATTCATTTATATCCCCTCCCAACCTTACTTCCCCTTTCCCCCTCCATTCCCATTCCCTTCTCCACCTCCCATCCATGGCTTCCACCATCAATCTACTCTTTGTCTGTTTATGTTCAGAAGGGGGCAGGCCTCCTATGGGTAGCAACAAAGCATACATTATCAAGTTGAGGTGGGACTAAGCTCTTCTCTTTATATTATATAGGGAATAGGTTCTCCAAAGCCAGCCAAAGCACTGGGGACAGACCCTGCTCCCACTGCTAAGAGACCCACAAGCTTCACAATTGTCACACATACATAGGGTCTAGGTCGGTCCCGTACAGGTCCGACCTATCTGTAGGTCTAAACTCTGTGAGCTCCTATGGTTGTCTCTATGGGTTTTCTTGTGAAGATCTTGACCCCCTAGCTCACACAATTCTTCCTCCCTTCCTTCAACAAGATTGTAAGCTCTGCCCAGTGCTTGCCTATGGGTCTCTGCCCCTGTTCTCATTAGTTTCTGGAAGACAGTTCTCTGATGACAATTTGGGCAGTCACAAATCTGATAACAGATGATGGTCAGTTCAGGCTACCTATCCAGTAATAGCAAGAGTCTTAGCTGGGATCAGCCTTGTAGATTCATGGGAGTATCACTTGCACAGGTTTCTACCTAACTCCAAAATGTCCCCCATATCAAGATATCTCTTTCAGTACTATCTATCCCGGAATGCAATCCCTCATGTTCCCATCCCCGCCCATCCCAGTCTATGCAGATCTCCCATTCCCAAAGAAATCTAGGCATCTAATGAGGGAACTCTTGAATATGACTCAGATGCTAATGATGTCCTCTGTTTGCCTTTACAATGGCAAAGAATAGTGTTTTGTGAAGTTAATGTATTCCAAAGCTTTTTAACTATTTATCAGGATCTTATGTCTGATAAGAGTTTAGAAAGGAATGCCCTTAGGGGCCTAAAGATAGTCCAAAAGAAATTTTAATTATGCTGTGGGATAAGAAACAACGTTCCCAACTCCCCTTTGTCTTTGAAGGTTATTAGTCAGTTGCTCAGCCTGCATGGACAGCTTCTTTCCAGGAATTCACATTGCCCCCATGAACCCAACACCCTAATATATAAATCTGGACTAATATGTAAACAACAAAAGCTTTAACATGTACTGCTAAGGTTTACAAATGAATGTATTCAATCAGTGTGAATTTTGTCTTTTTGCAATTCTTCCCAGGATGGTCAATTTGGGATCATAAAAAAACAGCACATTTTCATCTTTTACAAATTTCAGCTAAAAAATTCACATTTTCTGCGTACACATCAACCATTTTAATAAAGACTGAGAATTTTTTTTGTGTGCTGAGACACTGTAGGCTAGCTCAAATATCATCGTATTGGAAGCTCATAGCTATTATGTGGTACGTGAAATTCCTTTTATCAGATAGGAGAAATGAAAGCTGGCAAGACTACAGTGACTTCAGTGAAGCCACACCGTGGTAAAGAGCGAGCTGGAAGTGAAGTAATTTCCTACTGTGTATGCAGGAACCATCAGTTTGGTTTGCATAGAGAGACCTAACAAATTCACACGGAAAGCTAAAAGTAGAAGGACACAGGTTACCAAGACTATAGGAATGTTATATGCAATAAATATGCTTAGGTAGAAATTACAAGTACATATGTCTGCTTCATTTCCAAATGAATACAGGTAACAGCATGAATGTTGGTTTTAGTTCTTTGTTAATCAACGCCTAACAATTTTAAAATCAATTAGCAACATGATATGTTATATAGACTCCAAACTCCCTAGTGGAGGCTGATATGAGTAACTTCCTGAAAACAGCCTGTGGTTGGTGTTTCCTAGAGCCTCGGATGACTTAGATATCAAGCCATTTTTGGACAAATGCACCCTTAAGGGACATTTCTTAAAGTCAAGAATCACATGTAATATTCACACACTTAACTGTCTGCATAGTACCAAGGGGTACTTAGTAAGTGTGATGCTATATAAGGATATGGTGCAACACAAACTATTGGCCTTTTTTTCAGCAATATTTTTATTATTACTTAAACTACCCTTACTGTTATCTATACTTTCTGTTTATTAGCTTTTTGTTTCAGTGTTTGCAGGGATAATAAGTTCTGAATCAGTTCGCTAGCTTAATGGAAAAATATTTTGAAAAGAAGAACAAAATAGAAGATACTGAGTAGCATATCAATACCAATTTCTACCCTCTGCTCGTAAGAGATGGGGAACAAAAGCATTATTACCCAGTAAGCCTTTTAGCAAGAACATAATTGCTTACACATCCAAATACATGAGGCAAGTTTGCAACACACGATTAGGCAGCCAATTGTGTTGAAAATATGCTTGCTCATTCCCAGTAGACCACACCCCAGGCTCAGGCAGTCACCGGTCTGCAGTTCCGAAGTTCAGTTAGCACCAATTCATCCCCATTATATGTTTATAGATACACAGTTATGTCAACAGCAGAAAGAGTCATAGGGATGCGTGAGAGACAGTGATGAGATCAGCACATGGGGTTTGTTAGGCCAGGAATGCTGGTCTCCAGGCTGTTTCTAGCTCTCTCGTCTCCACCTCCAATCAAACACGCTGTGAGGATCAGCTAAGTGCCAGGAACTACTCCGAGGAAGCCATTGCTGCAAACAGATGACGTTCTAGTCATACTTCAAAACCTGATACTTTCCTTCTGTACATGTCACTCAAGAAAAGGCAAGTGAGGTCCCATTGTATATGTCTTCTCAGGGACAATTCCCCATTTTCCCCTCTTGACCAATGTTAATGTGAACTGGTGATTTGGAAATCCATTTATGTCCTAAAATTCTTTCCTAAGGCTACCATTCACTTTTGAATGGCCTTAAACAGATGCAGAAAAATCAAAATAAAGCAAGAAGCTGGGATTTTTTTTTCATTGTTTTTGCTTGGTTTCTTTGGTTTCTTACATAGAGTATCTTACAACAAAAGGACATTGGGTGTGCCGAAACATCGTGCCGTATGACTGTTTACCTCTTTGTCCATCTCTTGAACAGTTGCTTTCAGCTATGTGACTGATCAGTCAGCAAGTTACTGCTTAGGATCATCTCTGGAGGTGTGGGCTTGACTATAGCTAGGAACTAGGTCCTCTAAGTGCTAAATGGTGTTCCCATTCCCAGCGGGTTAACCCATAGAGCATAGGAGATAAAGTCCAAATGCTAACTGACTGACCAAGCATAAAGAATAACATGCCTTCCACTTAGGCAACAGATTCCACTTTCTGTCCCCCAAGCGACTGTTGATTTGCTGAAATGAGTGCTGAATTCCTGTCCATCTCTCCCTGAGACAAAGCCTAATGCACATCTGCACATTTGTGCATGGTGCTGGTTAATTCTCGGCCGCCTTACACAAACCGAGGAGAGAGTTTCCATTGAGGACCTGCCTCCACGATATCGGTCTGTAGCCCTTTCTGTAAGGCATTTTTGTCATTAGTTGCCAATCATCGAGCCAAGGCCTCTGGGAATGGTGTCAGCTACATAAGAAAGGCACCTGAGCAAGCCAGAAAAGCAGGACAGCAAGCAGAGTTCTTCATGGTTTCTGTTTCTTGCCTTGCCTTTCCCCAACGATAGGAAGTAGCCTGCAAGCCAAATAAACCCTTTTCCTCTCAAACGGCTTTTGATCAGAATATGGTAGTACAGCAAGAGGAAAGCAAACGCGGACATACATCACACTGGCCATCAGGTCCTCTTGTAGTTGTCTGTTGCGGCTGCAACATAGCACCACCGTCTCAGAGCGGAAAGCATGGATCTACTATGTGGTTTGAATATAAATGTCTCCAGAGGCTCACCTGTTTTATGGTCGACGAAGGATGACACTGTTTGGGAAGGCTGTGCTGTGGAGCCTTCAGGAGGCAGACCATTATGGCAGGAAGCGAGTCACAGGACAGGCCTTGAGGTTTTATAGACGCCCCCACGCTCTCTCCTTCCTGACTAGGGAAGCAGCAGAGCCTGGTGTCTCTTACTTTGCTGCCGCGCCCTCCCTCATGGAAGGAACTGCACCCAGCCAGCTGTACTCTAAGTGGCCTTCTGTTAGGTTTTGGTCATAGCAGTGAGGAAAGTAGCTCATGGACCTATCATTCAGCTTTGTTCCCGAGTCCTGGTTAACTCTCCCCATGGCATCATCCCGGCTGCAGTATTTTTTGGAGGCCAGCATCCCTGAGTGCTTCAGCTTCAGGATGCCTCGGATTCAGAAGCACTGGGGTTATATCCCTTTTCCCATCTTCAAAACAGCCTTAGGGGACTGAGTTCTTCTCCCATCCCCACAACACAACATCTTTCGCCTGCCTCCTTGGCTTTCAAGTATCTTTGTAAAGATGCTGGACATCTGTAGATCACCCCAAATAATCCCTTTATTTTAGTTTTAGGTCATCAACAGACTTAATTTCATCTCTGTCCTTAATTCTCCTTTACCGTGTAACAATATAGCCACTGGTTCCTGGAATTAAGAAGTGAGTATCTTCCTAGGGAAGAGGTTATTATTTTGGCTAAATGGGTTTCATTTCATTTTCACTGTTAATGATGAAAGCCAATTTCAACTGCATTCTCACAAAACAAAAGCTACCTGGCCAGTGTACACACGAAAGTACATTGCCCAGCCTCATCTATGGCTTGCCCTTTGCTCTCCCCCACTGCTTTAAATGGCCTCGCAAATAGCCATCAGATTTTAAGATTCAACGATCTTTGCTTCCACATTATCTGCGCTCTAACTTCAGTGAGCCCCTTGCCTCCCCACCTGCCTTTGTGTGGGCAGTGCGGCTCTGCTCTCAGTAACGAGCCCCTCTGCCACAGAGCAGACCTTTTGAAGAGTACCTACTTTTCATCATACCAAAGTATGAGCTCACACACATCTATCCTTGCCTTTGTTCCCTCCAGGCTTCCATACCTCATGAGTTTCCTCTTTGCTTTCACAGGGAATCAAGGTAGCAGACCTCAACGGCATTCTGTTTCAGGGTTGAGGGAGAGGCAGTGGAGAGGGGATTTAGGTTATATCCAGTGGCCACCTCTTTCCTGGGTTTGCCCTCACAGCAGCTGGAGAGCTTGGAGGTGCTAAGCCCTCTGATTTGGAACTACACATGTCTGAAGGCTGAGCCTTTTCTATGAAGAGCCTTCATCTCTGGAATTCCCTCTCCAAGGCTATTGACCTAGATGGCCCGAAGTAAATTCTATCTCACTAGTAAAGTGAATTTGAGATTTATATGGCCAAACTGATTTGGTTATTTATTTTTCAATGTTTATCCCAGTTGTGAAGCTTTCAGACATCTGCAGAATCTTCAGGAATCTCTGGAGCAAACAGCCCTGCCTGCGACCGAGGAGGCTTTGGCTATCATCTTCTAAGACTGGCAACTTGGAAGACTCACACGGGTATTTCTTCTGTTTTAATTTTGTCCCACATTCTAATCTGCTCCTGCATTTTATTGCTTAGGCTAGCCGGACAGTAAGTTGTGGACGGAAGCAGACGTAAACAAGGAGTGTGCCGCACCTGCGTGTGGAGTGAGCTGCACCAGCCTGGATGGGGAGACTGGAGTAGGCTGAGCATGAAGGAAGTTATTAGCTCTCCAGCAGGGGCCAAGAGAAAAGCCAGTTCTGTCAAAAGTGAATGTTGAAACAAAAGAAAATAACCCCTTCCCAAATGCTCTGGGCTGAATCAGCCTTCCTGGGGTCTTGTTCTGGTTCAGAGCTAGCTCTGTCCTTGAAGTGCTCTGTATTGAGTGACACGAGCCCATGGTATCAAGTAGTGTTTAAAATACCTAGATTAAAAGCCTCGTGCATTTAAAGTCTCAGCTCCAACAGGTACATAACTCAAAATGAACTTGCAAATTTCATTGAAGTTTTATCCTCTAGCCCAGGCTAGTCCCTAATGTCACAATTTCCACCGACCCGACAAAGAATCTTTTACTCTAACCAAGTTCCCATTCACAGTTGGAAGCTGGCCCATCCAGCGGGGGAAGGTGACTTTCGTAGTGTCCTCACTCTTGCAGAGGTTCAGGTTAACATCCTCCTTGGGCAATGAGGGGACTAATATTCTGTTCTTTGTTCAAAGCTCCGGAAGATCAATGTGAGTGGTGTGGTGCTCGAATTGATGCTATTCCTGTCCCGAACACATTAACTCCTGTTCTCTTCCCAGTGGAAGAGGGGGCCTGAGTGTTAGCTCAGCACAGTGCAAGTCAATACGCTTTTTAAACCCAAATTTCATCCTGAAAAGCATTACTGTTTCAATTAAAATGAAAAGACAACAGAGTTTCTTGAAAATTGCACTGACTGAAAGTGAGCCATGGATTTCAAATATACTCAGAACTTCAGAATACAGCTGTACAGGAAGAGCGATTTGATCGCACATGGCCAAGAACAATTTGTTCTGGAGAGGGTTCCCTTTGAGGTAGTGGCCCATTCTTGATCAAGCTGCTTTTGGAAATAGCCCAACACATGGTATATATCTTTCTTTAATTTATAACCTGTGTGTACATTTGGTAATTGATCTCTCATTAACATGTCAATATTAGTGACAATTAATTTCTTAGAGTTTTGACAACAGAATGGAAAGTCTCAGCTTGAGCGCATATTCAGCTTCGGGTTCCTGAACCCGCCCACTGGAAAAGGAGGGCCAAGTAGCGCAATAGCTTGAAAGAGGTCAGAAGTGGCTGAAATCAGACTGGACCTGTCAAAGCAGATAAACAGACACAAAGCTCAGATGCTGGAAACTCCTTTCTTCATAAATAATTCTATGCTTTGAGACGGGAAGAGTATATACCTGTTAGGGCTATCTAGGCCCTAACATTGGATCGTATGGATAAGGTTCAAGGGGACAATTTCCAATACCCATAGAAACTATGTCAACATATTTCAATTCTTAACTGACGAGATAACAATAGCTATGATTGATATTAAAGACTGACCACCTAGCCCCAGTATGTCTACAGCATGATTTCCTAATCCTTTCTCATTAGTCTGCTTGTTCTGCCTCCTCCTGGTGCACCCCCCCCCTTCCAATGGTCCTGCCTCACCTGTGGCTCTACAAACCACCAATCCCTAAATTGCTATGTGGTAGAGAGGATAGATACTTTATGTCAGTCTTTGGGAATATTTCTTTTGTGTTAGAAGACATGGAACTTCAAAGGGTTTTTATGCCATCATATATCAGACTTAAGCAAGCAGCTTGGTGTAAATACCAGCTTTATGTTTGCAATTAGAACCATTTTCTAACCATTTCAGGAAAATGTCTCACTTAATAATATCTCTGCTGTTCTTTAATCCTATGTAGTCAATAGCCATGGTACCTCACATAACAGCATTTTCTCGGTGTAAATGAAGTTAGAGAGTCATTATGAATCCAAAATCTTTGTGGGATACATGTCCTATTAACCCTCTGACAGACAGAATTTTTATTTTTCACCTTATCAGTTCTTAGCACAGCTCCATGCAATAGTCTTAAAAGAATTACAGCTTTTAACCTTTTAAATATGCCCGGACTCTACTTTCGTTTGAATCATATAGTGGTTCAAAATTTTACTCTTTGCCATTTTATTTTATTTTTTCTGCTTCCTTTTCGTTAACAAGAATTCCAGCAGCTAGGTGGTTTTCTCCTTGTGGTCTCATTACTATCTGATTCGGAACTGGAATTTTTTTCTATGATTTTTGTTCACTACAGGTGTTTTCACATTCTGGAATATTTTTATTGCATTCTCTGCTTGTAATTAGATATTGGGTTAAAGGTTCTACATTTTCTCTTCCTAATTTTTGGACCTTGGTGACTTTGTCAAATTATCATTGAGAATGGAGTCACAAGAAGGGACTGTGGTCCTCAACATCCCCCACCTTTAAGTTCTATTTATATCTTGTCTCTCTGTGTGTTTCTGCTGACCAAGTCACACTTGATTTAATTGTCCATCTTACATTGAAATTAGCTGCAACTCCTGCACATTCTCTACTCACCTCTCAACCCTCAAGGCTCTATTCCTCTTGTCTTATTATGCAGTGGCTCAAATGAATTGAATCAGAAATGAATCAGGTCATTTAGGTTGTATCTGTACAAATAAACACTGGGGTGGAGATTAAACAGCAGGAGCGGGTGCTGAACCACAGGTTTTAATCTGAAAACAACCACCATCTCCTTCTTTACGGATGCTAATGTGGGAGGCAAACATCAAATACTTACTGATTTTAGCCATGTGAGATACTGACTCTCCTGCCTCAGTTTGGTAACCTTGATGACTTCAAAAGTTCCATTGGATGATTCTCTAAGTAGTGGGATAGACTCTTTGGTTTGGAGAGTCCTCCCTAATTACTCCTCAATTTAGAATACTTAAAGATGAAGAACAGCTCTTACCCTTAATGGAAGACGCACTGAACTCAGGAGTGGACTGATTTTTTAAAACTTCATTTGTATATGGCATGGTTATTATTTAGATATTTGGGAGCTTGTCCCCTGGTAGAAATGGGACTTCAACTTAAAGAAACGTTTGTCTAGCACAACTCTGATATTAATACTGTCTTTAGATTAGGAAGGAAGGATTATGGGAGGAATGAATCCTTCCAATTGTTTAGGCATGCATATCCTTGTCAATTCAAATTCACAGCTTTTTTTGCAGGCTGTTATCTGTACCCCTTGTACCTGAACTCTTGGACTCTGCCTCAGGGGGACCCTCTTCACAACTAAGGAGAAGTTTCACTTTTGTTTTGTTTTGTTTTACCCCAATACCTTGAATCACACTAAAGCAATTTAGAGAAAAACAAAATTCATATACACACTAAAATGTGGAGCTAATCTTGGGGAATTGGGTGAAGGAAGACGGGGAGGATAATAATGGTGGGAAAACGAGAAGAGTGATAGTCATGGGGAAAAAAACATAAAACACAACCTTCCTCCTTTTTTTTATAGCTTCCCCACAAAGTTCTCAGATGAGGAGTACGGGACAGTGAGAAGGACTAGACACTAAGTGAACAGACTGAAGACTTACCCACAGAATATCCTGGATGGCTCACATTGCTGAGGCCCAAGCTTCCTTTCACCGCACTGCTGCTGGTTTCCATGTTGAAGTTCGAGAGCCATCATTCAAGAAAATAAACATCTTACCAACCACCAACTCTTAGTTGACTTTCTATACCTGAAACCATACCTGGGATAACCTACTTACAAACATGTTTATTTTGTCCCAGAGTTCCCTTTTCTAGCACATAATTAGTTGATCCTATTACTTTTATGCTTGAAATAAGGTAACACATGAGACAAACACACAGTAAAGCAAAACCACTCATCTCATTGTCTGGGAGAGACAGAGAGAGAAGGGGGCAAGCCTCCAGTCTCTTAAAGTTTTTCCAGGGGCCTTCTTCTCCCTATTACATCCACATTAACACATGGACCTTTGAGGGCATATTCTTTTGATCATGGAACTTGCAAGAAAATAGAAATTTAGCCTGGTTCCCAATTATATCTTTATTTTCCAAAATTACATCTGTATGCTATTTTAATATGTTATCTGTATTATAAAACATAAGATAGAGATTATTAAAAGAATAAGAAGGAATTCCAAATAGAAAGTATAATATGAGCCTCTCTCAATTAACATTATAATGTGTTTCTGAAGGATTAGATGTTCCACAAGAAAATATTAATCATGAACATATTCTCCTTATTTAACTGAAAATAATTATAATGTGTCAATTTAAAACTCTTGGCCAATTTTCTAAACAGAGCTAAAATAGTAAACCAACTAGTCATAAGCAAACTTTTATACTGAGGTGAGAAATGCTGAAAATATCCCTTTCTGGTTTCAGAAAAGAGTCCTTAAAAAATGCTTACTTTGAATATGGCAAGTTCTGCTCTGTGTCCTGCAATATTATAGATATAACTGCCTGTTCTTTTTGTTGACATTTGATCACTACATTAAGACTTTTTTTTTCTTTTTTTCTTTTTCTTTTTTTCTATATACCAGCATTATTTGGCTTTGCCCTAGGTCCCTTGGCTATCTAGCCTCAGGTTCTAGTCAGCCCAAGAGTGTAAATTGGTTATAGGTTTTCTCTCATGGAGTGGGTCTTAAGTCAAATCTGTTATTGGTTGACTACTCACACAATAGTAAGCTACCATTTCCTGACATATTTGGGTGGAAATTCTTTCTCAGCACCCCCCTTCACTCTCCAAATTTCTCAGAAATCAGCCAAGGGGTGGTTCCTCACCTAGAGATGCTCAAGAGTATGTCTATAGTGTATTTAAGACCCGGGCCCTAGACCTGCCACATGATTTCTCCTCCTGTTTCTGAGAGTCACCCGGGCAGGTTTTGCATTGTTTGATCTGTTTATTAAGCCTGCTCTTATTAATTCAGTTGGATCTGGTTGATTGTCTCAGTGGAGAAACCCCAAACTGGAAATTTTCAAAATATATATCCCATATCTTACAGGTTGGATACCATTGTAGAAAAAGTATTTGGGTCTGGCTTGGTGTTTATGTTTCTCATTTGAGAGCATCTAGAATACCTCCCTGCACCAAAGATGTAGGGATGAAAGTTTAATAGAGGCGCAAACTCAGCACCTCCATCTTTAAAGCTGTGTTGTCTTTCCATGGGGCTTTGCTGACAGTTTTTGGAGAGGAACCTACCTCTTCACAGGAATTTGGGTTGTTTGGAATATTCCTGTGGGGGCCCCTTTGATTAACAATTCAGTTAGGTGTAATACAGTCTCAGTAGTGGAAGTTTTGTTTGATGACAAGAGATGTTCAGGTCAGGGAGACTCTGTCTCCCACATTATTGGACAATTTCATTTAAATCACCTTCACATGTGCATATATTTTAGGAACTTTTTATTGTATTAAGATTCTACACACTCCTTGAATGCCCCTTAATTTTAGACATCTCTCCCTTATTCCCTGTTTTTTTTTTAAATCACATGCACAGTTATAAGATTTTATCATTTTTTTCTGAAATGTTTTGCAAGATTTTCTGCCATTGTTTGTTTCAAAGGGTACTTATTAGTTTAGGAATAGTTTTGTATGTATTATTTCTAGAAAACATGGGTTGACATTCATGTCCTTCAAAATATTAATTTGCATTGATGATGCATTGAAAAGTGAGAAACCTTGACTACTCTAGGTGTTTTCTCAACTCAGATGACAATGGCTCAACGCACTCAGGTGAGGGACAATCAACAGCTATAAGAACTACCTTGGGCTAATGTCATTTGTCGCAAACTCAGAAAATGAATTTCATGGACAACAGAAGATTGAATTTCAAAAAATAATTTTATTGTAAATTTAGAGTAAAGCAGAAAAAGTGGTCTTGTGTAGCAGGAGTGAGTCCCACGAAGGGTTGCCTAGCACGTCCTGCTTTTGAAATGGGGATTTCCTAGGTTCAGGCACTTGACATTTCAGGGTATTTCCATTTCAGGGTCTGGTCAGAGTTCGAGCAGACCTTTCTGATGCCTAATCCTGAATTGCTTCCAGGTTGCTATATAAAAAGAGAATGAAGACAAAACAAGACACTAGGGCATAAACCAGTGTCTGGAAATGTTTTTTGTTATTTCTGGCCTCTATTGAGGACAAAGTCCAATAGAACCAGGAGCATTTCTGCCTTCTGACCAAGACAGAATGAGCTGTCAAGGATAAGAAGCAGAGTTTCTTGTCTCCAGGTCCCTGGCCCTAAGATTCCAGACTTTTTTTTCTATTCTGATCCTTAAGACAGGTAGATGTCTTCTAAAGACTGATATTCAAAACAGGAAAGCCCTCCACTGGAGGAAACACTCCTCAGAGACTCTCTATATGGTATGTCAGTAGTTTTTCCCATTGTCCAGTTGATGAACTTGTGTTCTATGATGTTGAAGTATCACATATGGAATGCCATGTTTTCTAAAGACATTGTGTGGGTCCCTCCCCAAACTGGCAGTCTTCTCTCCCTTCTAGAAAAGAGTATGAGCCAGAGAGTGATAGCAGGTGGCACTTCTCTAGATCAGACATGTGGGTACAGGAGACAAAACTATTAATTAGTGGTCACCTGAGGACAAGAAGTAGTATACAGAGCAAAACAGAGGTGAACATATGAAAATAATAGCATTGGAAAGAGAATAATTTAGGAAAGTTATTTTTGTCTTATAGTGAATGAAAAGGATATAGTATTATATAACAAGAACAGGCTATGAAGAGAAAGTATCAATCAAAAACATAGAGTTGATGAAAATTCAATTACAGAAACAAATTAACAAATCAGTGAAATGTTGAGAAAATCCCATAGAACAAAAGGAGAATGGATATAAGAAGGAAAAACATCCCAAGGACATAGAAAGACAAAACAGTAGTATGCTAAATATTTTACAGACCACTACATTTACTTAAGTTTGGATGAGATATCTGAATGAATATAAAAATATTTTAGTAGCCTAGAGTTGTTTTTGCTGGCGGGGATGGGAACACCTTTGGTAAATGTTAAGCATGTGCAAACTACTGAGCTAGACCACCAAACCCAATTTGGGGCTTTATTAAAAAGAAAACATGAGAAAATTTTTGTTTTGCTTCAAACTGTAAATCTCTTAGGGAAGAAGCTTACATGTCTGTTCAATTGGTATATCAGCGGAATTTAGTAAGGACAACAAAAATGGAATTCTGCTGTTTACTCTGAATCCTGTGTCGCTGGGATGGGTGCCGAGTACTCTCACTAGTTCCTAGGAAAGTCACTTCCTGTGTCATAAGAAAGAAGGATTTAGTGATGCAGGTCAAAGTCTGAGGCATTTCATGGTAGATAGATTTAATCAGAAATGTCCTCACTAATGTTCCAGGTACCCATTTAGCTCTATGCATGGCCAACTAACCGTCTCCGTCTCAAACCACTATTACTCAGGAAAGATGATTTAGATATCTGTTATGAAGGATGGGGGTGGCTGTCGGTTTCACAGACTCTGCAGGGAGTGTTCTACAAGATACCAAGTCTTATGCCATTACCTGCACCTAGAACAGGATGTGATGGACAAAATTCCTGGAAGCAGAACTGAAAGACTGAAGAGTTTGCTGTCTTTCAGAGCATCTCCAGGCTGGTGATACACATCCTGAGACTCATCCTGGGCTGACAAGTGTGGCCACAGAGGTCAGAACAAGTCTAGGATATACCTTGAGGGTCTATATCACCCTGAAACCTCCAGGAGTTGTCTATATTCATCATAAATCATGCAGAGCCCCCCAAGTTAGACTACCTTGAGAATCCTCCCACCCAGTGTGCCACAACTGACCAAATTTCAGACTTATAATGAAAAAGAAAAAAGGAAAAAAAATTTGTAGCTAGGTATATTGCATCTGCCAAATACTTTGTTTTCAGTGTCTGTCACCCAAGAGTGTATGATTGTCCAGATCTCATAATGCCCTAACAAACAAGATGTGCAATGTACAATTTGACATTTTCTTTATGTTTGCTGGTTGATACACTCTTTTCCATTATTGTAAAGGACGTTCCATTTTATTTACTATTCATTAATCATTGTCTTATTTGTACTGGTGCTTGAGTATATAAATTATAATATAAATTTGTAAATCCTATTACATATCACTATAATGAATAACCTAATTTATGATACTTATCTTATGTTTCATTTTATCATATATTTTTGCACAATAAGCATATGTGAATCATGATTACAATTAAAATATTTAACAATTTAAATGATTAGTAGTCATAGTTTAAAATAGCTTTGGGCTTTAAATCAACAGATATTACAAAAACATTATTTTAACTTTGTAGTCTAATTAGTCTATAATAATAAATTTGATGCTAGCAGAATATCTGTATTACTAGAACATTTCCTGACCACACAAAGATGAATAAACACACATGAGTTAGATTGAACTGAGGAAAAAAATGTTATTCTAAATACTTTTTAATTAAAGGAAATTTATAGTAGATTAGCTTTGCCATTACTTTCAGTAATTTTCAAAAACACAACAAAACTCCATTATTACTTGGTGCTTTCTATTATCTTATCTTCATATGTATTAATTTGTTAATTACACTTTACAGAAATCAATGGAAAACACCTTAATTTATCTAAGCGAGACAGAATTTTTCAGCCTTCTAGGAATCACTGCCTGGTTTTGCTTAATTTCTCTTTTGCTTAAAAAGCAGTGTCTTCAAATAAAAGAACATGGCAAATATAGTCTTTATTTAACCAAAAAGCATCCACATAGTTTTCATGTGTATAGCATCGGGGTATAGAGTATGTGCATTCAACAATGTACCAGCAGTAAATATCTTCCCCCATATTTGTGTTAAGAACCCCCAATGTCATTTCACACTTCACTGCTAAGGATGACCTGTGTTTTCTTACCACAAGAGGGTATCTAGGAGCCTAAAAATAACACATTTTGGAATTGACCTGCAAGAGAAAATGATTTGTGGGTTTTTTTTTTTGTAGGTGAAGGTCTAACCTTATTCCAAAGACTGACAAGCTTTTGGAATGAGAGGAGTGAAGGGCACAATTTCACCTGCCTATGCCTCATAGAGACAGGAATGTGGCCCTGTTTGAAATCATCTTGGCAAACACTGGAGTTAGTAATGAAAAGGTCAGGGTGGTGTAAGGTAGGCTAAATCCATTGACAGGTGTCACCATTGTACAATAATAAACAAAGTTGCATGTCAGGTCTTTTCTACTGAAGGATTATCCTGAGAACAGATGAACTAATATTCATCTTTGGTCTATACTGTGCATATGATTTTTGTTTCATTTGCCTTATTTTCGATTTTCTTTTTTACTTTGTTTAGTTGTTTGTTTGCTCCTCACAAAGCACCCCAGTTTCCTTTGAGGAATCCCATGATTCTATAAAGGTGAATTATTGAAAAGGACATCAATAAAGACCTCCTAATTGGTCCCTGTTAGGATGCAGGCTTCTATAAGGCACCTTTGGTTTTCATCTCATCTCTGCTCTTTATTCAGCCCCCTGAAACAAGGCATATGATCCTGCCTTCACCTGAAAGAAAGGGCAGGAACATTCTTGTGCCGAAGACCCAGATATACAGAGACACAGCTGACAAATGAACCTTGCTCAGTTCCCCGGTGCACTGTCATTTGTTCATGGCCCTTCTTCCAGTCACAATTCCCCAGACCTACCACCTCTTTATTAAACTAAAATCAGAACTAGACAAGCTCACCAACTTCCCGGGGTCTTCATGCTCAAAGTCTCCCACCTCACACAAAATTTACCTGAAAGAACTTCGGAAAAATATGTCTTCTTGTTTATTAGGTAGTTTTCCCCTTAGGGGGACTTTAGTCACAAACCAAAGATAGAGAATGAAAATATTTCTTCTTTCATATAGATTCTAAATTCCCAAGCCAACTTCAGCAGGATGGTGTAAGAATGGTGCCAGACAATGCTAAAGCTGAAACCTGAGCTTTTCTTTCTGAGCACTCAGATTTTTCTTTCTCTTTCTCTTTTTTTTTCCCTTTTTCCTTTTTTCTTTTTAAAGGTGTTTTCGACTGATCTTTGGGCACGGGGTCTTTCCCGAGGGAAGACGCCCACGCGGGAGTCTTTCACTAGGTCTGACATTCCACCATCTGTCAGCAACCCCAGACCCTCCAAATAAATTGCTTGCCCCCAAAGCATAATAATTGATGTCTCTTCAAAGTCTGGCTAATTGTTGTGCATGATGAAGTGCCTGTTCAAATTGGCGGTTAGTGTTCATGGAATTCATCCTGGCCAGCTTAAATGTAAAGGGTTTCTGAGATCTTATAGTACTTTTTAGAGGGCCAGAGAAATAGTTTCAGTTCCCTGATGTGGAACTGGCAGAGTAAAGAAGGCTCTGTTGCTACAGGTCAAACGGTGAATGCTTTGAATACTATTGCTGTAGTAGATACTAGTGTAGACTCCTTGTAAGTTCTTGTTGAAAACCTCACTCAGGAATCCACCAAAAACCTTTCGCTGTTGCTGCCATTCATGCCATCTTTGCTTATCAAAACTAGCAAAATGGAAGCCTCAAGTTACAGTCAGCACCTTTTCCTTCCTCTCTTTTTCTTCCTTCTTCCATTCCCTTCTCTTCCCCTCCCTCCCTCCCTCTCTCCCTCTCTCCCTCCCTCCCTCTCTCCCTCTCTCCCTTTCTTTCTTTCTTTCTTTCTTTCTTTCTTTCTTTCTTTCTTTCTTTCTTTCTTTCTCTCTCTCTCTTCTTTCTTTCTTTCTCTCTCTCCTTCTTTCTTTCTTTCTTTTTTCTCTCTCTTTCTTTCTTTCTTTCTTTCTTTCTTTCTTTCTTTCTTTCTTTCTTCTTTCTTTCTATTGTTTTCATGTTTGCCTAAAATGGAGCTGGAAACTTGAGTACTAACCTGTACACTGAGGAGTGAGACTCTTTCACTTTTCAGAGATTTCCTCAACCTGTAGAAAATATACTTGGAAAATGATAAGCGAATTAAAAGAAAGGTATATTGCTGTGGAATAATCCTCCTGTACATTTAGAAGACATGCTGCTCTCATTGTTAATAAAGAGTTGATTGGTCAATGGTTAGGCAGGATTTTAAGGGTAGAGAGAATGCTGGGAAGAAGAGGAAGAAGGGTGTGAGAATCTCTGGGGTCAGGAGAAGATGCCATGAGATTCAGAGCAATCAGGATGGGAAGTTCATAGATGAAGTAAATGAGCCTCTGGACAGCACATAGATTAATAGAAATGGGTTAATTTAATATATAAGAGCTAGCTAAAAATAAGCCTAAGCTATTGGCCAAGCATTTATAATTAATAATAAGTCTCATTGTAGTTATTTAGGAGTGACTGGCAGGACATAGATGATCAGAGGTCCCGACAACAAACTACCTATAGTGGGCCACTTTGAAGATGGTGGATATATAGAATGGCAAGTTTCAGTGAGTTAACTAATAAAGGATTGAAAACATTATGAGTGTAGTTATTGGGAATTACGCCCCTCTTTCCTTATATATCTCTACATCCATACTTTCTCCGCTACAGCAGTAACGCACGTGATCTTGCAGATAGATTCTTTAAGTAGCCATGTGTTGTGGTCGGTGCATTAGTATGTCTCCCAAAATTCATGTTGAAACTTAACATGTTTAACACTGTTAAAATGGATGACCTTGGTTAAATGGCCTAAACTTAAAGGCTGTGTCCTCATCAATGAGATGAATACCCTTATATAAAGAAGCTCTTCTGTCCTTTATTCCTTCTCTCGTGTAACAACATATCTCCACCTCCAGGGGATTCTGACACTAGGTACTCCCTTGGAAGTAGAGACCAGGCCATCTCCTGGTACTAAATATAAAAAGAATTGACCTTGTAATATATCAGAATAGTCAAAAATAGTCAAAAATTCATCTTTGTTGTTTATAATTTTTCTAGACTTTACAATTTGGTAGTATTGAATAGATTTAAGTACCATGTTGCCTATTTTGTCAGGTGTTATTGCAGATGTGACACTAGCAGAAGCATAAAAAACATAGTCACCCATTGGGATTTTGATCTGGTGTTTTTCCTTGTCCTGAGATCATAAATAATCAGCTGTAGAGAAGGATTCATAGGAATGAGCAAAGTCATTTAGACAAGTCAACCATATTCAGTTATTCCTTTTTTGGCTTGGATGTATGAACTGAATACATACACATTATAATAAGATCATGAAATATTTTTGTGTTTTTAATTTTATTTATTATCACACAGCATAGCTAGCTGATACAGAGAAGGAAAAAATTAAAAAAAAGACAGTGGTCAAGATTTTTACTTAGTACTTTATGATTCCTTTAAGAAGGCAAACATAGAAAAGAAACACACACTAGATGCATATTTAAATGAAAGTAGCATATAACTGTTATTTAAAAACTGACAATTATCTATCCCATTAATATATAATATATTATGCATCCATCCTTTATGTAGTTGAGAAGAACATTTCATCAGCTTATTTACACAATTCTATTCGTCTCTTCCTTGACGTCCTACTCTGATCCTTGGCAAGCAATGGCTTGGTGTGGATAATATCCTGAATTTAGTCCTATCACAAAACAGACGTACACACTTTTATAACATTCAAAGTGAGGGTCAGGATAATCAGCTTCCCTTCTATTTTTCCATAAAATGCAGTGACATAACCTAGACATTTTTAGCTAATGTTTTGACTCACTGAGATATACTGAATCATTTAATCTGTGGAGGGCAAGGATAGTGTTTCTCCAATACAACTTTATTAAGTGGCACTAAAGTGGGACCTAATTAGGAAGATTTTGAAGTTTTTAGTCTAAGTTGTTACTATCATTCTCTACGTTGTTTTGTAGATGTCTTTTTTTCACTCCTCTGGAGGCATGTCTAAGTATAAAAGATGGCAGATCATGGCCTTTTGGTTATATTCTTCTTTCATCATCTTTTGGAATTAGTAACTAACCATTTACAGATTTCAAAGTCACTGTGATTGCTCATCAATGTTAAAATGCTGATAGCCGCTGACGACACAACTGTTAGAGAACAAATAACTCTCTATCCTGCCCCTGATCTTCTGGGGTTTAATTAAGTACAGAGTGTGATAGTGTCTGTAGAACACCTCCTAATTACTCACCAATCAATATTTGGAGAAAACTTCATCAGATACTATAGCAGCATTAGAAAATGAATGACCAGTGTTCCTATATTAAAGGCACTTACAATTTCATGTGGAAAATAAAATTTTTAGCACAAGAAAAGTAAAGCTGCAGATGTGAAAACAATCTTGAATTGTACAGGGTCATTTTATGATTAGGAGAAAATGTCATAGATCACTTCTTCACTGTGTAGGGCAAACACAGAAACAATGAGGATATGGGCATCCCAAGAAGAAATAGTGAGTGAGGAGAGCATTATACTGGACTTCGAAGGTTGGATAGGGTTAATTTTCTAAAGTGAAGGCAAAATTACATATACAAAACAATCATCAAGCAAGAATAATAGTTATAATATTTAGTCCATTTACATTTGGGAAATTAAGGAAAGTACTCTATCATCTATTCTATCTGTGAGTCTAAAGTTTTATATCTAATTTATATTCTTTTAATTCATATACTTTCATCATAACTAAGGAAAGATATAACTATCTAGTCTTCAACTCCATCAAAGACTTCAGAAGGATATAATATCACCTAAGTAAGCAGGAAGTGCATTGTAAGCAACTTCCAAAATTCTAGAAATAACAGAGACATCTCACTGCCTGGATGTCAGGGTCCAGCCTTGGCATAAATCATTTTTTAATACTAGAATGGAGGCATGGGAATAAATGAAGACAATTCACACGACAGTATTGGGAGAGAGATTCAGTGATTATTCAAATCCTGAAATCACCTGCATTTATTTTTCAAACAGCTTTTATATCAAGGTAAACTGAGGGGGGCAAGTAGTACAATCTTCATTATCATGGTTTCCTAGGTAGTGGTCTTGCCTATGTCTATTTTGTCATGTGGACTGAAAACTGTTGTCTGTGTTTTCTGTCCTGCCCAGTTCCCGCAATCATTAAGTCACAAAGAAATCACACAGAGGTCTACATTAATCATAAACTGATTGGCCCATTAGCTCAGGCTTCTTATTAACTCTTATAACTTACATTAGTCCATTATTCTTATCAGTGTTAGCCAAAAAAATAATAATAATAAGGAGCCCACCTGAGAAAATGCTGACACCAAGGAGCCGTGCTTGACTCTGTTACTCTCCCTATATATATTTCTTTTTTATTTTTAAAAAAGGTAAGCAGTTGCACTTTCATTTCCTGGCTGTCCAAACCCGAATAATCACAAGAAACTTATTAATCACAACACTGTTTGGCCAATGGCCCTGGAGTATTTCTAGCTAGCTCTTACATCTTAAATTAACAAATTTCTACTAGTCTATGTATTGCCATGTGGCTGTGGCATTACCTAATTTTCTACATGTCTTATTTCCTTGGCAGCTGGCTGGTATCTGCTTCACTCTGGCTACTCTCTGTCTATATCTCTGTTCAGATTTTCCATGTGGCTTTACTCTGCTAAGCCATTGACTGAAACAATTTTATTCATCAACCAATAAAAACAACACATATACGTAAGGACATCCTGCATAATTTCTATCCTCTGTCAAAAACAAACAAACAAACAAACCAGAACCTCATTTCCAAAGTAGCATGTCCTTAGACTTAAATTTTGAAGCCAAGATACATTTAAAATATATGTGTTTGATTTAGCTTAGCGGTTTGTTCACTGAAATGTCTCTCTGTAGTTAGCTCATTCACAGTCAAAAGTAGATTTCTTTTACTTATATTTCTTATTTTTTGGCTTTTTTGAGACAGGGTTTCTCCGTATATCTTTGGCTGTCCTGTATCTCACTCTGTAGAGCAAATTGTCCTTGAACTCACAGAAATTTGCCTGCCTCTGCCTCCCAAGTGCTGGGATTAAAGGTATGTGCCACCATGCCTGTCTACTCCACTTCTTTTTTAAAAAACTTTTTCTTTTTATCATTTTTCTTTTCTTTCCAAAGTCTACATATATTTTTAAACACACTGTAAACAGCTTACAGGGTTTTTGTTTTTTGTCTGAATCTGACTTTACTGTATATCTGTCTTTTTTTGAGCACATGAGTTTTTACTCTGCTAAGCACCATGACTGGGATTAAAGCTGCAGCTTTGGCAGCTGTCTCTAGCACCTTCCTTAGCTTTCTGAAAGTCTAGTCTTATGGCTAGAAGTACTAGCGAGAGATATGTTTATTGTCACAACTCTGTGGATTTTCTAGGTCCCTGCCACCACCAAGAAGCCTGCTGCTGACTACTCATTAACACCATTTAAGTGTTTGGTGTCAGAGCCTCTTAAAAGAAATGCAAGGTTTTTGCCACTAACGCTGAGTCAGAAAACCTGTCTTAAAGGAGCTGTGCCTCTTGCAAACAGAGCCCACCTGAGAAAATGCTGACACCAAGAAGCCGTGCTTGACTCTGTTACTCTCCCTATATATATATTCCTTTTTTATTTTTAAACTTTCTCAGGCTTTATGTGGAAACTCTTATCAATCATTTGGGTACAATTTGTAAACTTCAGGGACGTGCAGCTCTTTAGAATGTCCTGCTTCACAGAAAGGTCTGTCAGATGTGCTAGGCCTCTAGGTCAAAACAACTTTATTCATCAACCAATAAGAGCAACACATATACAGAAGGACATCTCACAGTAAGAAATGGCCTGTATTTTTTTTTCACCCTTAAACAATTCTACAACTACTTAGAATTCTTTATAAAGCTCCGTGGGTCAGTGGTGGCACATGCCTTTAATTCCAGCACTGGGGAGACAGAGGCAGGTGGATCTCTGTGAGTTCAAGGCCAGCCTGGTCTACAAGAGCTAGTTTCAGGACAGGCTCGAAAACTACTGTGAAACCCTGTCTTGAAAAACAAACAAACAAACAACCCCCCCCCAAAAGTTCCTTAGAGTTGCATGCCTAATCAATATATAATTAAGAAGGTTTCAAATGTTTACTATTACTTTTGAAAATATTATATGTACGAATTTCATATAATATTTATCTCATACTACGTGGTTTAAACAGACATTTTCTTTCTGATAGTGGTAGAGAATCAAAATGCAGGAGGAAGGGAGTGGGAAGAAATATTTCCTGTGAGGCTTGCCCTTGTTTCCAGATGCCTACCACATGCAGCTTCTTCATAAAATTTTGCTCTGTGCCTGTGAATTCTTTGTATTTTCCTGTCTAACTGGTCTCTTTGAGGAACAACCGTCAGATTAGATTTGAGAGCATCTAGTTGACAGATTTTGAACATAACTACATCTATAGAGTCATCCCAATACAAACATATTTGAGACACTTGGAAAGTTTTAGTGTATGAATATGGAGGGGCCATTATTTACAAATAATCCTTTTTAAGAGCATTGTTTGTCAATCACATGGAGATCCTAGGCCAGAGAGAGACTAGTATGATCAGGAGAGAAAGGAAAACAAGTTTGTCCTCTGGAGACAGTGACTTAGGGATTAAAAACCAAGAGTTTACCATCATAATTCGGATACTCATGGGGTAAATATTAATAACCACAAGGAATTCTCTTACTCACCAATGATGTTGAGCTAACAGAGAAAGCAATTTAGACTACCCAAAGGCAGAAAATACATGTACATGTCCTAAAGTAAGTGACTTCATTTCCACACACGAAGGCAGACTGAGAATAGACAGAAATGCTATACTATCTATACCTACACTTTAAATCATGCATGAAGGCAGAGAGAGGATAGACAGAAACACTAGCCTATCTATACCTACACTTTCCTTGCCACAAAGTTCTCATAGTCTCAGCAAACACAACTCCACATGTTCAAGCAGACAGATAAAGAGGTTGTGTGTCCTGGAGTTAATAATAATGACTGGTTGTGAGCCACGCAGCCTGGATGCTAGAAACTCCAGTCCTCTGGAAGAGCAGTATGCTGGCTAGTTTTATGTCTACTGGACACAAAGTAGAGTCAGTTTGGAAGTGATAATCTCAATTGAGAGAATGGTCTACCAGATTTGTCTCTGGGAAAATCTGTGAGGGCATTTTAGTGATTGATGATATTGTGAGAAGGACCAAGACACTGTGGAAAGTACCTAACCTGGGTAGGTGTTCCGGAGCTATATGAGAAAGCAAATTGATCAATCCAGTGCTATAATCCTCCAAAATCTTCATATCATTTCCTACCTCTAGATTCCTGCCTTGAGTTTCTGTCCTGACTAACCTATATGACGAACTACAAGCTGTAAGATGAACTAAACCCTTCCTCCCCACATCACTTATACTCAGGGTGTTTTATGGTAGCTATAGAAAGCAGAACTAAGACTAACAACACATGTTCTTAACTCCTGAGGCATATCTCCAGCTCCAAAACTCAAATTTTTAGAGAAGAAGCTAGTCATGTTGATTAATGAAATGCCATATACCTATCATGCAGGAGGTCATGATTAAAAAAAACTTAAAAAAGAAATAGGAAGACTTTGTTTAACTGTCTTTTGATCTCCCAAATTACATTATTCCAAATAAAAGGGAAACTTCAATAGAGCTGGCACTTAGACATTTTATTATAATGAAGAGAGACATCAAACATGTAAATTCGAAGAAGCTAAGACCATCAATAGAATTCTATTTTACAAAGTTTTCAATGGGCCATAGCAATCACAGTCTCTGACCATCCAATAGATATACTTTACACATTCTTGGGTTCTTCAACCTAGTGACCTAGAAGACATAGATAACACTACCTACACTTTCAGAATGAGATTCTTGACTCTCATTGCAACAGAGGCTTGGTCTGTAGAAAGTGGGGTTCAGATAGCCAGTGAGAAAGTTTACTTGAAAAGAACATAACTAGATTAATTCATTATAGTATACTCGGATCATTTCCCCAAACCAGGGCATGTATTTTCACGTTTATGTTCAGCTTAGTGAGATCCACAATCACATAAGACAAAAGGAAAACAGATCAATCATATTTCAAAATTAATCCAATCATAATCCCAATAGCAGTGATACTTAGCAAATGTATTGAAAATTATCTCTAAATGTACTTAGAGGTACATTTCACAGGTCTCAAGATACTCAGCTATGATGTTATGTATATATATATGTATATACATATGTATATGTATGTATATGTATGATAGTACAGAGAATGAGAAGTCCCGCAACACTCATCTCATCACAAGGCTGGCTTTCTATCTCCTCTGACTTAAGTTGCTGGGCACTTTGGTATTGAGGAATTAAGAGTTCTATTTTGTCTTTATCATCATCATTGGGGAGGGGGTATCTTGTACACTTTCATTGAAGTAGGAAGACACATCAATGCCAGGTTGATCTAATATTCTAATGATGAAATCTCTAAATTCAATGACATAACCAAAGTTGAACTATGAGTTCTACTAAATGCATTTAAATTCTTTACTGACAGTAACATTTCTGCCTGGTCCGTTTCATTCAAGGAAGTGACATCTCCTTCATCTTGCTTCTCTGAACTAGTTACATTCTTGGTGTTCCGTAGCAATGATGTATGCCTTAAACTCAGAGGAACACTGCTCATTTATGCCATGAGTTCATACAGCTTTGCTGTCCTAGTAACAAACCAAGCCTATTAAAGATCTCCCACTGCTCTGAATTTCCTTATTAATCATCTTGATCATCACACAAGTCAACATTCTCCTACCCTGGCCCATAGTGACCAGTTATCATTTAGCTTCCCGTGATAAGACCTTCAGCAGCGTATTTCCTCCTCATGCGATTTTCTTCATTTGTGCTGAACTCACAGGATCTTATTTCTACTAGAAGTCAAATTTCCTATCTTGAAAATTAGAGTTGATCTTCAACACCAAAACTTCCACCTCATAGCCTCACAAAAGGAAAAAACAAAACAAAACAAACAAAACAAAGCAAAACCAACAGGGTCAAACACCACTTTTTCCGAAGAGAAAATGGGTTTGGACTTTTTAGCTGGTTGTTTTTATTTCTTTGGGGGAACTTTGTGCGTTCACATGAGGACACCAGAAGGAAGCCTCAGCTGCTCCTGCCAGGTTTGGGCTATCACAGCACCACATTCACTTTGCAGCTCTCTACCTCGGAGTCAGAATGTTTGACTAGAGCCCCTGTTTATCATTATGTTTTAAGAGGCCTTTACTAAAGAAGTCTGACATTTCTGAATAGTGTTTTAGATGTTTTCCTTGATGATTTTATCCATTGTGTAGTGTCACCGGGTCATGTGGTAAACACATTACCTGGCCAAAACCCCAGAAGCAGGGGTAGACCCATGGGCCCTACACAAACTAATTTTCGTTGTCAGTCAACTGCCCTTTACCCAGCACTATGTCTACCCACTGTTGAAGCTAGTTCTTCAGAGTGTTTCTCTGCTTGCTTCCCATCCTTAGGTCTGACTAAGAAGACATCACCACCTCATTCCCTAAGGAAGGACATTGCAGCAGTCGTTGCTAGCTTCCTTCAGTATCTGTTGGATTTTTCTCTGTTTTCTGAGATCCTTACATGACTCAATGTAAACAATAACATTCTATATGACATTGTCCCCATTTACACTCTCAGGAGCAAACACAAGCCATTGTTCCAGCCATGTAACTCTTCTTTTTTTTTTTTTTTTAAACATTATTACAAACTACACTGTTTCTTATCTGACAATGAGAGTAGAAAAGACTTTAGGAAGCTGCAAGTTCCAAACACAGCAAGGTTCTTTTGCCTCCATCAAATCCTGGATCTTTTTTCTTTTCTTTTTTTCTTTTATTACTTAAAAAAAAATGCCAACCCAAATTTCTACTCCCTCCCCTCCTCCCAGTTCCCTCCCTCTCCTCCACAGACCCTCCCCCCACCCCTCCAACCCTAAGGGAGTGCCATGCACCCCTCCCTGTGGAAAGTCCAAGGCCCTCCCTACGATGTCAAGGTTGAGAAAGGTTTACATCCAAAGAGAATAGGGTCCTCCTGATCCTATATGCAAGTAGAGATACATCCCAGTGTCACTATCAGTGGCCCCTCAGTCTGCCCTAACTGTCAACTCCCTTCAGAGGGGCTTCGCTGTTCCCATGCTGGCTCACTCCCAGTCCAGTTGGAGTTGGTGAGCTACCACTAGCTCAAGCAAACTGTCTCAGTGGATGACCCCCTCATGGTCTTGAATTCATTGCTCATACTCTCACTCCCTCCACTTTTCAACTGGATCGTGGGAGTTCGGTCCAGTGCTCCAATGTGAGTCATTGCCTCTGTTCCTTATCTGTTGTTGGACAAAGGTTCTATGGTAATATTTAAGATAATCGTCAGTCTGACTATAGGGTAAGGTCAGTTCAGACACCCTCTCTATTGCTTAGGGTCTCAGCTGGGTTCATCCCTGTGGGTTCTTGGGCATTTTTCTAGAGCCAGGTTTCTTGCTAACTCCATAATGGCTCTCTCAATCAAGATATCTCTTTTCTTGCTCTCATATCTGTCATTCCTCCATCTTGATCATCCCATACTCCCAAGTTATCCTCCAACCCCTTCTCCCCCCCGCCACCCGCCTGCTCCCAAAATTTTGTCTGACTCCAATTTTCAGGCGGGTATATATATGTTTTTCTTTGGTTTCACTTTATTACTTAGTTTCTCTAGGATCCTGAGCTATAGGCTCGTTGCCCTTTGTTTATGACTAGTATCCACTTATGAGTGAGTACATACCATATTCGTTTTTTTTGGGGGGGTCTGGGTTACCTCACTCAGGATGATGTTTTCTAATCCCATTCATTTGCATGCAAATTCAAGATGTCATTATTTTTTACTGCTGAGTAGTGCTCTAATGCGTAGATGTGCCACACTTTCTTTATCCATTCTTCAGTTGAGGGGCAGCTAGGTTGTTTCCATGTCCTGGACAGCTAACATCAGCTTAAATGGGGACAAACTCAAAGCTATCCCACTAAAATCTGGAACAAGACAAGACTGTCTGCTCTCTCCATATCTCTTCAACATAGTTCTTGAAGTTTTAGCAATAACAATAAGACAAAATAAGGAGATCATGGGAATTCAAATTGGAAAGGAAGAAGTTAAACTTTCGTTATTTGCAAATGATATGATAGTGTATATAAGTGACCCGAAAAATTCTACCAGAGAACTCCTACAGCTGATGAATACCTTCAGTGAAGTGGCAGAAAACAAGATCAACTGAAAAAAAAAATCAGTTGCCCTACTATACACAAAGGATCAAGAAACTGAGAGGGAAATTAGAGAAACATCACCTTTCACAATAGCCACAAATCACATAAAATATCTTGGGGTAACTCTAACAAAGGATGTAAAAGACCTATTTGACAAGAACTTTATGTCTTTGGAGAAAGAAATTGAAGAAGATACCAGAAAATGGAAAGATCTCCATGCTTTTGGATAGGAAGGATAAACATAGTAAAAAAAAAATGGCAATCTTACTTAAGGCAATCTATAGATTCAATGCAACCCCCACCAAAATCCCAACACAATCCTTCACAGACTTTGAAAGAATGATACTCAACTTCATATGGAAAATCAAGAAACCCAGGATAGCCAAAACAATCCTGTACAATAAAGGAACTTCTGGAGGCATTACCATCCCTGACTTCAAGCTCTATTACAGAGCTACAGCAATGAAAACAGCTTGGTATTGGCATAGAAACAGAGATGTTGACCAATGGAATCGAATTGAAGACCCGGATATTAATTCACACACCTATGAATACCTAATTTTTGACAAAGAAGCAAAAAAGATACAATGGAAAAAAGAAAGCATCTTCAACAAATGGTGCTGGCATAACTGGATGTCAAACTGTAGAAGAATGAAAATAGATCCATATCTGTTGCCATGCACAAAACTCAAGTCCAAATGGATTAAAGACCTCAGTATAAATCTGACCACACTGAACATGATAGAAGAGAAAGTGGGAAGTAATCTTCAATGCATGGGCACAGGAGATCACTTCTTAAATATAACCCCAGTAGCACAGACACTAAGAGCAACAATAAATAAATGGGACCTCCTGAAATTGATAAACTTCTGTAAAGAAAAGGACACAGTCAATAAGACAAAAAGGCAGCCTACTGAATGGGAAAAAAAATCTTCACCAACGCCACATCAGACAAAGGACTGATCTCCAAAATATATAAAGAACTACAGAAATTAGACAGTAAAATTCTAAATAACCCAATTAAAAAGTGGTGTACTGAACTAAACATAGAATTCTCATCCGATGAATTTCAAATGGCCAAAAGATACTCAAGAACATGTTCTTCATCCTTAGCTATCAGGGAAATGCAAATCAAAACAACTTTGAGATACCATCTTACACCTGTCAGAATGGCTAAGATCAAAAACACTAATGATAGCTTATGCTAGAGAGGTTGTGGAGTGAGGGGAACACTCATTCATTGCTGGTGGGAATGCAAACTTGTGCATCTACTTTGAAAATCAGTATGGCGGTTCCTCGAAAAACTGGGAATCAACCTACCTCAGAATCCAGAAATTCCACTCTTGGGAATATATCCAAAAGATATTCAATCATACTGCAAGAGCATTTGTTCAACTATGTTCATAGCAGATCCTGGATCTTATAGTACCTCATTTAAATATTTTATACCTAAATATTTTGAATAAAAATCCTCTTAAAAACAAATATGATTAAATCAACAGCACTAAAAAGTTCAGTAATGAGGGGCGAAGGAAAGAGTTGGCTGGTGGCCAATTCTTTTTTCTTTTTACCCAATGTTTGACAAACAGTGACTTTTGCCTCATTTGCCTCTAACCTTGTTTTCCCCCCTCTTCTTCTTTCTGATCTCACATTGTTTTCATTTTACCTTTCTACCTCACCTTTCTGCCACCTTACAGCAAAGACTTGGAAACTTTTACCTGGTGCCTTGCGGTCAGTTGGACCAGATGCAAAATCAAAGGAGAATCAAGTAAATCAAAGCTTGCTGTTTGCATCACACATGTCCTTCAAGGTGTTGTTTCCTTCATGAATTAAATCCTAGGGCTCGGGTTATATTTCTCCACAGTTAAACTATAAATACAATAAAAACTGCTATCTTTAGGGTAACATTTTGAAGCTCATTGGCAAGACAATCAAACAAATGTAGCTTTTTTTCTTCAATAAAATTGTGCTGCTGTTTGCTTTTCAATTTTTCATGGTAGATTTCCTTAGTCTTTTGTTTTTTGTTGTATGTCCACTGTTGCCTGTCTTCATCTGGTCTACTTTCCCAAATGGTCAATGCTCAGAAGAGACCTTGCTAAAGATATCTGATGTAGACGATGTAGATGATGTAGGTAGAAAGATGTCAGTGATAACACTCTGCACATTTGTAGGCCTTCCCATGAAGAACTGCTATTACCTCCTCTTTCCTATGCAAAAAAATGTTTTCAGATTGGATACATGAGCCTAAAATCACTGGCTTTGAATTCGACTGATTTCAGGCTTAACGTTCTTTGTTTCTTCTTTTCCTTCCCTTCCTTTCTTCCTTCCTTCCTTCCTTCCTTCCATCTCTCACTCTCTTTCTTATTTTCTTCCTTCCCTTCATTCCTCCTCTCTTTCTTTCTTTCTTTCTTTCTTTCTTTCTTTCTTTCTTTCTTTCTTTCTTTCTTTTCTTATATAAAATGCTACATGGGGCATGAAAATGTGACTTAATAAGTAAAGAGTTTGCTATGTCAACATTGTAACAAGAGTTCAGATTCCCAGCACTGGTATGAAAAGTCCAGCATGGCAGCCTGTATCTGTAACCCTAATGCTGGAAAGGTGGGGAGAAGAAGATCCACAAATCTCACTGACCTGAGTTCTGGGTTCACTGATCAACCCTGTCTTAAAAACAAGGAGGAGTACTTATGCATCCACACAGATACACACACACACACACACACACACACACACACACACACACACTCCATAGGTTAGGATATAGTAAAGAAAATTAATGAAGCTGGATCATTGTTGCAAGATGAATGAGAAACTATTACGTGAGCTGTGGCAGCTAATGACTTTTCAACATACTTCTTTGTTGTTATGTGTAGAAGCACTGCCTGATTTTTATTATGGTCACCAAAATACTAGAAATTAAGTAGAAGCACTTAAGATGCACAGCTATTCAAACAGAGGTGAAATCAGTAGAGCGAATTTTTTTTTTGTTGCTGTTTCTAACTTAAAAGGCTACCTGCCCATGTTTTCCCTGGGCTTAACACCTTCTGATGGCTGCCTGTCAGTTACAGACTTGACTTGGGTTTGAAGAATGCAACCAGCAAGTTCCTCCAAGTCCTGATTCTTTCAATGCTTCTTATTCTTGACCTTGTCTTCTGTCCTGAAGACCACAGAGTACTTTTTCTCCATTCAATTCCCCTTCCTACCATTCCCCTTATCCACGAAAGGCACAGTACTCAGAGCTATCATTAAGTTTCGCTCTGCCTCTTGGGTCATTTCCAGCTTACTGTCCATCTTAGCCTTTCTCGACTCACACTGTCAGGAATCTGCTTAATCCAACAATCCATACTCAATGCCTTTTAGCTCCAGGAGTCTATTTCTACTGAAGAGTTTCAAATGCCGGAGTGAACCACTCCTGTGGACCAGTCTGCTACACTAGACTTGGGGAAAAAGATTTGCTGAACAAACTTGTTATGTAGCAAAGCTCAGGGTCCCTTAATGAGTGTGCTAGCAAGTCAGTGTTCTGTTCCCTAGGAGCGGTCCATGAGCTGTCATGTGTTACTCATTCATGTGTCTGCTTGAAAAGCATCTGTTTTCCACAAACATATAGTCAAGAAGTTCATGATGCAAAACAGCGAAAGATTTCGTTTATAAAAATCTGATTTTTTTGAAGGCAAATAGTCAAGAGCTCTGTTCTTACTGTTTCCAACACAAAAGGTAAATAATAAGAATTTTCTACTCCAACTTTAGAAATGGAAGCTCACAGTTGGAAAATACTGTTTACCTTCCTCATAATTATCCATCCAGGACCCGCTTCTCCCCGAATGATACACTGAACAAATTGCACATAATACATACAAACATTCTGAAAAATGCTACATATTTGGAATGGAAACACATTTGTGTCTCAGAGTGATGCCAACTAGTTCTATACTGTTTTTGTTAAGCATAATTGCAGTTCTTCACAGAGAGCCTGGAGAAGGAGAACAAACGCTTGGCATAATTCTTTTGGTTTTTCAGCGTGTGTGTAATTTATTTGTTTGCTACTGAGAAGCAGTCTGTTTTTCCTGCTGGGTGCCAAGGCAGTGTGATAAGTATTACAATTTCTGTTGCCTTTGCCTGCACGTTCAGCCTCCTCCCTTTACAAAGTTGAAGTAACAGGTCTATCTGCATTTTCTGTCGTCCTGAGTTGGCACTGTTGCATCTTCCTTCATGTCCTCTTCAAACGCCATCCAGTGGTCACTTTACATGAAGAAGTCTTCCTCTCACAGAGGTCAAGGATACAGAGAATCACAAAGGGCAGGCCCCTAGTGCAGGCTGTTCAGAAGTACATCTGGCTATGAAGGTGAGGGTAGTACAAAGCTTTGAGGATTGTCCTGATTCATATATTATAAAATAATTCTATGAATATGCATTAGTTACCTCTTTTGAACTTCCTTGAAACAAATTCTCATAAATAAACAAGAAGTGCCCCACACTAACTGCCAGAGTCATTTAGACTAGATGTAGTATGCTAATGGAGTGAAAAGAATAAAAATTTTCAAGGGCTTCAACCCTCAATTTTAATAAATTTCATGGAAATCGGATCAAGTCCTAATTGCTAATTCATCTGAAATTATTAAAAAGAGATTTCAATTACATACTACTATTCAATTTTGATGTAGCAAATTAAATTAGGATACTAGATTGTTTCTTTTCTTAAATCCAGACCTATCTAAAAATCTTTCCCTGTAAATTCTGAAAAAGAACTTTGGGTTCGACTATGTTGCTATAAAAAAAAATCCAGCATTAATACGAAATAGTAGGTTAAATCTCTTAGTGAAGATTTTTAATGACATTTCAGTGTTCCTCTTATAATTACTCTTCATCTAAGATATCCCATAATGATGTTGGACACTCCTGGTTCAGGCTCACTGGCTTGCTTCATTAGCATGTCATTCCCATTCCACATCACAAGATTTAATTGTAATGCCGGATATGCACAGCTCTCCACAGAAGTCTAATCAAAGTGGATTCACTTGTATTATTAATATCAAAAATCAGTCCACTTGCTATTTTTATAAATAAAAGAATCCAGATACATAAATCAGCTGTCATTTATTAGCATGTTCCTGGCATATCTGCCAGACATATGAGCAGCCCTATCACAGTTCCTTAGGATTGTTTTCATCAAGATTAAAACCCTTCTACATTAAATATACATACTAATTCCTCCATAAAGTAATCAGATTACAGAGCAGGTGACATTGTGTGCTGGAATTCAAATGATTTGCAGTAATGAGCTGGAAAGGTGTGCTTGCAATCGGGCAGAGAAAAGGAAAGAGGAAAAACACGAGAAGAAGGAAGGCTTTCATATAAATTCAGGCTTGCACAAATGTTGTTCTATTGTTTTTTGCTAACTTCTAGCTATTTATTTATTTTTTTTAATAAATAAAGACTTAGATGAGCATCTGGGATTATTTGCAACATGCAATGTTAATCATCAACAGAATCAAATATTTCTGGCCACTTAGTGCATTTTGCTTTCTGTGTCCACACACCTCCAGAACTTGGTCAAGTGCTATTCACCTATCCATGATGGTAGATATTTTTACTGCCCAATCAGAGTATTTTAGTTTCTCGGAGAACAGGTACATACTTTCCTGTTTGAGACTGTTCACTCCTAATGAGAAATCAGTAGCATGTGAAAAACAAATAGTACATAACACAGATACTCTCAGATTCGTGAAATGAATTATAGCATAATACCTTGGAGCTGAAATAAGACAACTACAGGTTGACCAAAGTCATAACTTTATGCCAAACAGTGCTGACAACGAGACACTTTGAGAACCTTAAAGGTTGTTGTTGGAAATGCAGTGTCGTACAGGAAAATATAAAATTTTCCACTTCTTTCCAAGAAACATTTCCTTCACAAAAAGCAATCTCGATGTTAATTTTTCAGAAAAGATTAGAAACTTACACACCCTCAACAAGTGACAAATTATATGGAGGAAAACTCCTCACTTGGTGAGAGCAGCTTGGACTTTTGAAACACACGCAAGCCCCTCAAACACTCCACCGTTGCCTATAGGTGTGATAGTTTTCGATTTCTAATAATGAGCAACTTTATTGCATAATAATAAAGCTTTGACCTATGACTATCATTGTCAAATGATTCTTTTCTAGGTTACCTATAAAATGCTGTTTTTTTTATGATTAGTATGGTTAGGTAAATTATTTGTGAGCATGTATTGTGCTCCTGACAGATTTGAGGTGTAGAGATGCAGTGACAATGTACACAAAGGAGCATTTTTAGGTGTAAAGATCTTTAATAATAATATTATCATTGGCATAATAGCATCCTGTTCTCCATGGTATATGAATATCAATTCTGACCGTTGAAACTCAGCCTTTTGCAGTGTTATGATATTAAATTGGACATCTTTCAAATATTCCAGCTAAATATCTAGCCAATTAAAATACTTACTACATTGCTAACAAGAATCATATTTACTAGTATGCCACTGCGCGAAGCATTTGGAGCTCCAATTTATTATTCAATAAGAATTCATTTGACCTCTGCATGTTGATGATTTTTTTCCCCCAGAAACTATATTCTGCAGCCAGGCTAATCTTAACTGTGTACAGTTCATTTGGAATAATTTCTCATCTAATTCCTTTAACTGTTTGGAGGTAGAAAGCAGGCCTATCCTTTGTAGAATAGGAAGCAAACAGCAGTTCCATTGTATGATAAGCAAATAGACTAACAGCTAATGCGCTAATTTAATAACCATTTCTATATTATCCCTTCAACTTTCGGACATCCTGTGCGTGTTTTAAATAGTTTCTCCTGAGAATCTGATGCTACTCAGCAAAGCAATGGGAAAAGAAAATCAAGAAACAATTTCTGTATTACTTTTAAATGTATATTATTTCTCTGATTATCTATTAAGGATGCAAGGTTTATGAGATTTTGTTAATGATGATTATGGGAACATTGTAAGAAATGTCAAAAAAAACTTGCCATGGCAGGAATGGGCATTAAAGAAGAAACAGGGCAAGTGCTTTGAACGCCCAGCCTACATTTATGTCTGAAAGCAAACCACGAGGCTATTGAAATCCAGCAACCTATCTTCTGCAGAATGCATATGTGACTCATAGTACTTTATTCCTGTGTTTATCTTGAATCAACTCAGCATTTGTAATGGTGATTAGAAGGAGTGACATCATCTGGTGTTGCCACTTTCTTAACTCTTGCATCGTGTGAAAAACTAATTGACAACGTATGTTGGTCTTAAAATACTAGATATGAAGTGAGTTTGGTATCTGAAGAGATACTGATAGCATGCTCCACATTTAAAACTAGTATATTTTTGAAGTAGAAATGAAAAGGAAAGCCGAGAAGCATCATGGGAAACAGAAACTGCAGTGTTTTGTTGTTGTTGCTGTTGTTTGTTTGTTTTATTTTGTTTTGTTTTCCTGAGGTTTGCTCCTGGCTTGCAGGCTGACAGTAGAATGAACCTGTCATGAGAAGTCCTGATCTCCTAAGTAGCACCATTTCTGAGAGTAAACTTACCCTCTTTTGTCCCTTATCAAAGCAACTGGAAAGACTGGAAAGAATTAATTTCGGAGCCAACTGAACACGTGAGCACTGATGAGTAGTGGGCCTGCTCCCTGGCTCTTCATTGTTGAGCATATGTATCCAAGGTGACCCCACCTGTGTAGGCAAGGCTCTCACTGTGCACCACTATAATCAAATGACCAATCACAAGACTAAACATATGGCAGAGGCATTTACAAAGCTTATATGTAGGCATCTGGGAAACCTACTCACTTCCAAAATTTCAGCGGAAGAAATGCCTCTAGGCCATTCTGAAGAGCCATGGAGGCTACTAAATTCTGTTGTGGAAAAAAAGTTGCTTCAGAGAAAACTAGGTTAAAGAAGATCATTCAAACCATGGAATTTTGTCATAGGAGATTTCTGGAAAAACCCAAATGAAAAAATTATAACAATAATTTCAAAATTAAATCTCTTTTGACATTCACACCTAATGTCTCCGTCTTTTGCAATATTAAAATTGTAAAATTCTGTTTATTGCAGGGTGCACTTCTCAGAAATGCTTTCAACATACTATTTTTGTTAAAAATCTCATTTAGAGTTTGGAATGTTTAATCTGCTGACTCACTACAGATGAGAGGTCTACAGCTCATTTCCAGGCTCTGTCGTGTAGAACAGGAGATGTTTCAAGATTCCTGAAGCTCTTCACACAAAAACTATTTTAACAAGTGTTTCTGGACTTTAAAAAAATTGGGTTTTAAATTAAAATCTCATAAGACAATTAAGACGGACTGTGTGCTTCTATTTGAAGTGTTCATGTTTGATTTCTGTTGATTCCATCATGATGCCTTTATTGTTGTGGGAGAAACACACCCTCCTGATAAAACTTTTCTGTGTTCCGCTAATCGCTATTTTTTCATAAGATAATTATTATGCAGAATAAAGTAACTTGCCTTGTCATTCACGTATATTTAGGTAGAGTACTACTCATCTGTTTCAGTATTTACTTGATTCAATCAAATATCCATCTTATTTGGGGGATATTCTATTCAAATACTACCAACACTGACTATGTCACATGAGTAACATACGATTTAATTAAGGGGCACCTTGAAAATGGTTAAGAGTTGAGAAGCATGTTCTTAAAAATACTTAATTATTTCATCAACATTCTAATAAAATTATGATCCGAATGGTCTCTCCAGATACGTTAGTACTGCATAATTCTTCAAACTGAGTAAATTCTGGTTTCATTGGAATGTGAATAATTTTTGAGAGTTGTATAAGTTTTGGTGGGGAAGACATCCGGACTTTGCTTCCACTCTGTGCTATCAGACTTAGGACAATAATAAAATGCCTCATCAGGAAACTCTCTACTTGCCCACACTGGACTCCGTTCCCATTCCAGCTCAGGGTCTTCCTCATGAGAACAGATCTTCAGAGACATCAGACAAAAACTGATACAGGTTCCAGCACATTTCAGGCCCTCTCTAGTGAGTTATGTCAAACAATGCTACTCGGGATTTCTAGCACCCACATGTAATGTTGGCTCTGAGCTATCCCCAAGTCCTCTGAGCCGAGTATGTGTAACCCTGAGCCTCCTGTCTGATAATAACAAAGAGATTTTTCTTTCAGAGATGATTTTTCTAAAAGAGGATCAAACTGGGGTGGAGAGTAGATTGAAATGTGCTGTATGAAATGCTGAAAGAATTAACAAAGGTGATGCTTTAGAAAAACACATGATCAAAAGATGCTTAAAACATGAAAAAAAATCATTGACACCAGAAAGCTTTATAAAACAACCAGTTATTCTCTAAATAGACCTGTTTTCTAAATTTCACAGATTATGTTTCTTGCAATTTTTTTTGCTAAACTGTCAAAGCATTCATTTCAAGTAAGATCAATAACTTAGAGCCTTAATGAAAATTGATTTTTATAGGAAACGATTTATATTCTCTAAATATTTGTGACTCCGTGTATTATCCTATTGGTAGCCTGCATTGGAAAGTAACAGGTCATTGGCTTGTTATCCTGCCGTTCCCCATTGGCCTACAGCTCTGTCCCTCCTGGATAACCAGAAGACAGTGCTCTGTGTGTGTGACGTCTGTGTATAGAGACAGAGAGAATCTGTGTGTGTGTTTCTGTTGAGCTTCCTTTGTTCATGCCAGCTCTTTTCTAGGCATCTGCCATAATAGACTCCAGAGCAGGAGTGCTAATGCTGCAAAGAGGGAGCATCTCCCCTGATGTCCTCACTACTGCTCTGACCCTGGGGGTTTCAGTTACTACAGTGCTCGTGAGGTTCTGTGCAAAGTAAGTGGAGGAACGTAGACCCAAATTCTCACTCACCTTGTCATCAGGACCCAGAAGCAACGATCCATAATCCCACATTTAAAGAAACATCCTCTTTGAAAGTTTCATCTAGTTTTGACTCGGAAAACTTTTCTCAAGAAGAAGCAAAATAGGCTACAAGGTGTTTGCAGGTGTAATGCCTATGTGTAAAAGGAGACGGCACTTTTGTTTCCTAGCAACCCAGATCAAATAATCACACAGAAACTATATTAATTACAACACTATTTGCCCTATGGCTCAGGCATTTTACTAGAGAGGTCTTGCATCTTAAATTAACCCATTTCTATTAATCTGTGTATCACCACAAGGCTGTGGCGGTGAGCATCTGGTGTCCTTCTCCTTTGGCAGCTACATGGTGTCTGCCTAACTCTGCCTTCTTTCCTCCTCTATTTCTGCTTGGATTTCCTGCCTGGCTATATTCTTCCCTGCCATAGGCCAAAGCAACTTCTTTATTAACCAATGGTAATAAAACATATTCACAGAATATGGAGGGGAATGCCACAACACCTATGCATCTCCCTCTTTCTACATGATTTTTTTCAAGACACAGAAAAACTTATCTTTTCCAACAGCAACTAAAAGTGGCCCTTTCCAGGAAAACAGAATATTCAGAAAGGAAGCAGTTATGCTGGTGGTGGGATCTTTCATATCTTCTCAATGAAATACTGTTTTAAGTATTATATTCCTATGAAGTTTTCTCAAATACCACAAAGGGCCTTTGATCTAGAAAAGAGAAAAGCCATGTCCATCTGAACTATTTGCAGTGTTATGAGTTATAATAAAATATTTCCCATAGCCCATGGCTTAGATATCAAATGCAAAATCATTCCTTAGAGCCAGGGGATGCAGAAAAATCAGAAGTCCACTTTTCCTCTTCCTCTTCAAATTCTTTTACTTTAGTCCTAATGTATTTTAACAAATAGTTTTTCCATTTAGTAATTTTTGTCCATAGTTCCTCATCCTTCACCTTTAATTCTACATTCTGAGAGGTCAGACACAGAAAAAAATTACAAATTTAGGATATGATAAAGGTAGCCTTTCAAAACATCATGAAAAGATGGATTATTCAATAAAGGGTATTGAGACAACTGACTGGTCATTTGGAAAAAGATGTGAGTAGAGCTTTATTTCACTCCTTATTCAAAATGAATCTTAGTTGCTTCCAAAATTTGAGTATTAGAATGAAATCATTAAAGGCCCGGAATAAGCTTGAAGATTATTACACACAAAAAGGTTAAGGTGTAAAGAAGCAAGATAAAACTAAGAAGTTATAGATAATGTATTAGTAGATTGAACCAAATGAAAAGTTTAAAATATCTTCTTAAACTGAAGTATTTCACATCAAATTTTTATAAAAAGAGCCAAAGATAGAAAGTATTTGTAATTCAGAGAGAAATGAAAGTGGCATCTACATATAAAGACATATAAATATAGATGTATTTATGTGTTTGTGCATGTGTATTTTAACATTCTACAGCTCTCCAGAGACATCAAGACCATGGCAACTCTTATAAAGGAAAGCACTTAATTGGGACTGGCTTACGTTTTAGAAATTTAATCCATAATCTCCATGATGGGAAGCATCATGGCACGCAGGCAGATGAGGTACTGGAAAAAGACCTGAAAGTTCTACATCTGGATCCTTAGGCAGCAGGAAGAAAGAAAGACACTGGGCCTGGTTTGAAGCTCCCAAGCTTATACCCAGTGATACACTTCCTCCAACAAGGCCACTGCTACTCCAATAAATCACACTTCCTAATTTCTGTCAAGTATTTAAATATATGAGTCTATGAGGGCCACTCTTATTTAAACCAACACAGTGTGTGTGAGTGTGTGTGTGTGTGTGTGTGTATGTGTGTGTGATGTCTGTGTATAGAGACAGAGAGAATCTATATGTGTGTCTTTAAAAAGAGAGAGAGAAATGGCAATCTAAGAGGTAATGTGCATTGCATAGCTATTTAAGAAAAAAAGTTCAAATGGGTAAAAGAAAAAATTTAAAAGCATGGTTTTTCTTTTATTTACCAAGAGTAACCAGGAAAATCAAGTTACTATGGCATGAAACGCTACTTTTTTTTTTCTTTTTTATAAATTTGGCAAGAAAAATTTAAAGATTGGCCAACCCTCAAACATAGATGTGTTAAAGGAAGGAGGCATCAGATTATACAATAGAAAGAATAAAAAGTATCCAGATTTCTCACAGGATAACAAAAACATTCTCACTTCAAGAATTCTTGGAAAATAATTCAGTCATACGAATGCATGTGACTCTCACAGTGAATAAAGCATTTGGAAAAGTTCTTAATGAACTTGAATCAGAAATTTATAGAAAGCCCAGGAAGTCGAATATTACTGAGGATACACAAAATTATTACCCGTTTTTCTGCATGGTGGGTCTGTGGTGCCTCAAGAGTCCTGCCTTGTTAGACCTGCTCTTGGGCTCTTCTGGTGTGAAATTATAAAGAAAATGGGCCACTACTGATGGAAACCAGGAGCATGCAGAAAAAAAAAACATACACAAAGAAAATACCCTAGTATGAGTCTTCATATCAAACAAGTGGAAGTTATGAACAAAGGTAGAGTTAGCTTCAAATTGATTCTGCTTTCTCAATCCTTCTGTTAGATTAGACTATTTGGTGACTTCTCAATTCTAAGAAATTGAAATTACTCTATGAAAGCGAAAAGTTGTGGATCTGTGTCTTCATTATAAATGAGAATTTTCAGTTTCTATATATGCGAGGGATATGGTTAAGAGTAGAATTTGGCCTAGATATCAAATATTGGTTCCTTCTTGTAAGACTGTCACTGTCTTTCCAATGATCAAGCAGCGACATTAGACAAAGCACTGAGACCTAGGAAACCTTCTGATGACTGTTATTTTCAATTGAACATATGTTAACATTTGCTGTTAAAACATTAAAGTCAAGGTGAAATTGCTCATCCATTTTCCTTCCAAACAAAACATAGCAGGCATTTATCTAGAATGTGGCTGCATTGAAAATGGGATGTATTAGAATTACTTAGTAGGGTAACATAATTTGCAGTGGGAATCAAGCGTAAAATAAATAAACAAAATAAATGGAAAAAGTAAATATAAAGACAAAAGTGTATTTCAAACACTTGTTCTACCAATATATTGTTTAAATGTGACAAAATTATGAATTTCAAACTTATAGTCTTTCAACTCCTTTAAAATCTGAAAATAAAAATGTAAGAACCTCAGTCTATTTTCATTTATATGGGTTTCATCCAACAGCACTTAACACAAAAATTCAGAAAGAGAACTATATAAAACATTTGTGATTCAAGTTCACTTCAAATAACACTTATATTTCATGTAATTAATGAACATTTATCTTTGGGACAAATTCTTGCTACACAAACCCCACTGACCCTTGGAACCACTCCTTTTTCCACAGTCTTCTATGTGGTGGATTTACCATTTGCTGAGCATAATGAACATTATTTTTAATGTAAAACAAAACAGATTTATTTTCCAAAAAGGTGAGAATAGTGTCATTTCACATTATAAAAATTCATATTTTTAATTGAAACATGCAGTTGTAGGTATTTATAGGGTATCATGTACTCCTTTAGTACATGAATACCAATGTACATTGTACTATACTGAATTATCTCTTAAATCATTTTTTAATCAAGTATCTCTTAAAATATTTATTGTATTTTTAGAAAATATATTTCTTCTGAATATTTGTTTTTCATACATTGATTTACATATAGCCCAGGCTGCCCTTGAGCTCACTGTGAAACCAAGGATAATGTTGGACTGCTGATCCCCCTGCCTTTGCCCAACAAGTGCAGAGCTTGCAGGAATACAACACCGTGATAGTTTTATTTGGGCTGGGGGTTAAACTCAGAAATTTGTGCATAGTCATCAAACATTCTTCCAACTCGGCTATCCCCCAGATATTTCTTCTGACTCTTAAACAATATGGCATACATTACTGACATCTCCAATCATCCTACTGTGAAATATAACACCAGAAATTATTTCTTCTATTACGCTGCAAATTAAGACCTGGTGACTACCCACTCCCTATTCTTCCTCATCCCCAACTCTCCAAAGATTCTGCAAACCTATTTCATTTGTTGCTAATAGAAGGTATTATTATGTATTCCAATTTTCCATGAAGTAAATTTAGCTTTACATTCATATCTAGTTGAAAGAGAGTCAAGAATGTTAACATAATTGAAAATATACTTTATTTATTATTTAACATATAAAATAATGTATATCATTACATTTCATTCCTCTTCACCATAAAGTCTTCTTTGATACCATACTAAGACTGACCATGAAACAGTTTCTTATAGGTGAGTTGCAATGTGTACCATAAGAAAGTAATTTGATTATATCACACTGGAATGCATTAGCTAATATATCTTTGACTTGGAGAGGATTTTTTTCAAGTAGTCAGTTTTGTAACATCATACAATGGCCATTTGCAAAATATTTCTAGGTGGCATTTTCAGATACTGAAACAGTTCATTATGTATGTTAATAATTCTATTCTTTTTGGATGATCTATTAAAATTAGGGAGTTGCCAAGATGTTTGTAATAATGTAATGTTTGCAATGGAGACTTTTTAGAATTCTAATTTTTTTGAAAGCTTGAATCGGGTCATTGGCGAAAAGTATTCTCTATTTATTCCTTCAAGTTTTTGGCATGTTTGGGCCGATTTTGAGAAAACCTTCACTGAATGTTAAAACTGAATAATCTCACTTGGTCTAGAAACTGTTCTTTCAAGTGAAAATGATGTCCCCTAAGAAGGTAGCTGGTTTAATCTCAACAGTAACACCACGGCCTTCCTTCAAGGTCACTGTCATGCTGCAATACTCAGTGGTAGGGCAGATAGGGCATTTTGCATATCTCCTATGCTGTTACATGGCGTGTTAAAAAGTAATCCTTTCAAGTGTTAATTTTACAGAGTTTATAACTTAATTGGACAAGATTAGTGGTTGTTACTCTTCCTTCAAGGTCATTGTTAAGTGAAGATGGCTTTCAGTTTTATATATCATGAGTGCTTGATGGCAGAAATACAGATTGCTGGTGTCCCGACTGGGATGTGGGCAATAAGAGCACTCCGCACCAGCACTGCTTCAGCACCATGAGCATGTATGTGAGCACTGCATAAAATGAGAAAATAAGTTTGTACTATCATGGTGATCATTGATTGACAGATGGATCATCTAGGAAGCAAATCTCTGGAAACATCTTGAAGGGAGTTTCTAAATTGAGTCAGTTGAGATGGGAAGACCCATCTAAATGTGGGTGTGACCTAATCACTGGCTTGGGGTCCCTGACTGAATAAAAAGAACAGAGAAAACTGCAGCACCAATAATCTCCCACTTCCGGACTGCAGATGTAAGGTTCTGAACAAGTCATCTCTGCTCCTGCCACCATGGTCTCCTCGTCAAGATGGACCATATTCTCAAAATGTGCACTAAAGTTAACCCTTCCTTCTTTCAGTTGCTTTTGTCAAGTACTTGTCACAGAAACAAGAAAAACAACAAAATTATAAAATATTTCAAAACCCTACATGAGCATTAAAAGGGACTTTAAGAGTGCACAGTCTATGACTCATTTATAATAATAAATTCTAAGGCTAAGTAATATGAAGTTTTATTTTAATAATTTGTTGATTTGCAAATAAAGATCTGTCCTGAAGTCTAGAAATGAGCAAAGAAAGCCTGCATTTTTTAAAGCTGTGGTTTTAACTCAGACCTTTAGAGGAGAAGCTGTGCAGTTTTTAAAGTCTTTCTTCCATGAATTTAATTTTGATGCTACTATTCACTCAATATATGGTTATGGCTTAACAACACAAACACTTGCACATGCATACATGTGTACACATACCAGGAGCTATTGTGTATGTGAGAGTTGCCACTGTCAATCATCTCGTTCCCCTGTCCAGTGAAGCATGAGGCTCTCTGAAATCCCACTGCTTCCCTTCCTGGTTATTATAATTATTTTGGTATTTTGTTGTGGTATCAATCTCAGTGTACTAGATTGTTCTTACCAACATAGAAACCTTCTCTTCCATTTTCTGTATTTTAAAATAAGAAATCAAGGTTTTGTATGTGACTCGGTGGCAGAGCACTTGCTTTAAGGAAAACTACCATAGCACTTTATTGCCGTTTTGTGTGCAATGAGAATTTCTCATTCTAGAGATGACTGAGTTTAGTGTAGTGTGTCCTCCTACAAAAGTAACAGTCAATGAACTATAGAATCATTCTTCCTAGGCTCCCAAAACCACTCAAGAGTATGGAAAGTCTCAATAAGACCTATTTAAAACTATACAGTCTGTGAGAGTCCTGCTTGCCCACTGGTGACATCTTCCCGCTGTACCTCACAAGCTTTTCTTATCTTCATTCAAAGACCCTCACGTGTCTGAACGCTTAGGTGGTTTTTGACACTGCCATGTTGATGAGACCCGATTTTATATTTCTACCCAGCATTTTTCCTGACCACTGTTCATATGTTTCAAATAACCTTTTTGGCAATACTATTTACTTGAATCTGTATTACTTAGAATTTTTATTATACAATTTCCCAAAAGTAAATTTTTATTTCTTCTCTCCAATCTCTCTTCTGGTGCAGGAGAATTGCCTGTATTCTGTCAATCATGTCTTAAATAAAAGCTGATTGGCCAGGCAGGAGGTGTAGGCGGGAAAACCAGACAGGAAGTGGAAATGGTGCAAGGAGAGCAGGAGAATTCTGGGAAGGAGGAACCTAATTCCTCCGACTCCTGCCCAGATCACCGAAGCAGGAGGATGTGATCTGCCCCACTGAAAAAGGTACTGAGCCATATGGCTAAAATAGATCAGAATAATGGGTTAATAGAAGCTACAAGAATGAACAAAAAACCAGAGCTAATGGGCCAATCAGCCTATAACTTACGGAGTCCCCTGTGTGATTTTCTTTTGGGGCTAAACAGCTGTGGTAACCGGGCAGGACAGAAAACCCCAACAAGCAGCCTTCCCTTCATGTTACACTCTTCTCCATCAGTGCAGTACAGGAATAGGTGCTTCTTTTTGCAGGTTTGCTTCAACTCTGAACTTAGCTGTAGCTGGGCAGTGGTGTCTCACTCCTTTAAGCCTAGTCCTAGTGATTGGGAGGCAGAGGCAGGCAGATCTCCGAGTTTGAGGCCAGCCTGATCTACAGAATGACTTCCCAGACGGCTAGGGCTACCCAGAGAAACCCTGTCTGGGTGGGTAGGGGGCTGGACTTCACTGAACTGCCACTCTTCCCGTGAGGTCCAGGTCTTCCCTGTTTTTAAAATTTTGAGTATTCAGACTTTGCCTGACTCTCACTGATGGTATGCTGTACTGTAAGCTATTGCATATATGCATAATGTGTCTTTTAGAAGTTTGATGTCAGTTAGAAGATGCAGCCTGGTTGTGTGTCACTTCCTTTAGGGTATCATTCAAGGGATGTGTGGTGCTGGCACCAGGCTGATGTAACAGAGGTGCCCTCCAGAGTCCTGTTCTCTAAAATTAACTTACTGTATCATCATTTTTCATCCATAAGAAGAAAAACAGAATACTGTAAGGAGCTTCTAATAGTCCTGGCATTGTTTTCTTGTTTCTCCTATACATAAGTGATGCTATTACACAACAATCTTCATACTCGTTGCTTCAGCATCCCTACTTATCCTAGGCAAACCACTCTCTTTAAAAAAAAATGGCTTCACTCTCTATTAAGCACAGTGCATGCACTGAGAAGCCACATAATCTCCTAGAACTAATAAATGACACCATGCATGCCTCTGCACTCTCAGCATCGCACTCTATCGGCTGTTGGTCTTTCAAAAACTGGAAGCGTTCTTTTCCCTCCAAAGGTTTCTTTCAACACTGATGTCGCTACAGTTTGTCTTAGAGACATTAAGCTTCAAACTATATAAATAACCTCACATAGGTTTGGGGAGGAGAATCAATTTTTTTTAAAAAAAAATCTTTTCAAAGTATTAAAGTGTCATTTCTTCGTTCTTTCAGGGCTAGTAGATGGATGATAAATCTATTTTAAAGAACCTTTTGGTTTTCACACCTTCCCACAGTTATTGACATGTATTAAGTTATATGCACAATGGAGTTAGGAAACAAGAAAATATGGAAGACCTATCTAATTCTCCATGTTTAACACATGAGAGCTAAGTACTTGCTTCTCATGAAATGGCCTTTTCTGAGTCTAAACTGATTGTTTAGTCTCTTCCTGCAAAATCCAAGACACTTTTATTATTTCAGCTTCTGAAAGAACAAACATCTTGAATTTTTGTCAGACATGAACACACTGACAATATTTGGTTTCTGTGAGTCATAAACTGTTTTTTTTTTGAAAATCCACCTGTCTTTGGAGTGCTATCCTATAGTTTAACATGTGAGAGTTTTAAGACATCAGAAACAAATACATCTTGTTTACGTTTTTGAAATGTGCTTTTCGACACACCTTACAGCAATAATCATAACAAACTTGTTCTTGATGATTTTTCTTGGGATTGGCAGGGCTATTCCAGAGTTTTGAATGGTGACCACGAGTGAAACTAATTTTCGTAACACTTATAATAAGTCACATGAGTGAAACTTCTTATCTCAATCTATTTACAAATAGGTGTCAGGAAAAACTAAATAAGCAGATCAAGGCGAAGGGCTCACTGCCATCGCTAGAGGAGTCTCTTCCCAGTCGGAACTTCAATGAGTCTGCCCTGGCGTGGACTATAATTGTACCACACATTCGGAACCTAGCAGCAGAGAGTAGAGAAGTGATGCTTCAAGATGCCTGTCACACCCATTGTGCATAAGTGAAATCAAGATGGAAATATCATACACCAGATTAGGACCATGCACCATTAGGTAAGCCCTTGCTAAAGGGCTATTATAATGCTTCAGTGTCTACATTTACATATGGAGGGCAAACAGCACAGATACTCATCGGATTATTTTTTAAAAGGATGCTTCTCACTGATAAGCCTGGCCCCTGGAGAAAAGTGTATACACATTGTGATCTGTAATCCTGGTGTAATCCAGTTGCAAGGTCTCAGGGACTAATTTTTACACAGGGGCCCCTAAACAAAAGATCCCTCAAACAACATATCCCTATTTATTTTTGAGATACGGAGATCTCTGACTCTGACAGGGACCCCTGGAGTAGTCTCTGGATGGAAAAGCAGTGAACGTGCCAAGGCCGAGCTGCCTCTGAGAGTGATGATAACAATAATAAAATAGAATCCCTTCTTAAAAGCCTCCCCTTTGTGTCCAGTCTATTTGATATATATTCGATGTGGGTTATAATTTTCTGAGTGCAATGAAAACTTATTCTGAAAACCCATACTCAGTATCGGAGAGAATTTTCAGACCAACAAAGATAAAGAATATCTCTCCTTCTTGCTCCTTTTTTTTTTTAATTGTTCGGAAGATCTGCATAGACCGTTTGGAATGACTGAGAGGAGTGGTGCGTGCTAAGAAAAATCCCTGTCAAGTGCTCTGTGCACTGCTATTGCCCATGGCGATGGACAGTCTAGAGATAAGGGTGGGGGAAAACCTAAATCCCATCAATCCCAGAAATCTCTTGGTCAGCAGTACCCAAGGGCAAAATAACATGCAGCCCTGATGGATAGAGAATGAGACTACCTTGCAAATTTAGGGTCCAATTCTTCTGGCCTCTCCCTAGTTACAAACTAAGCATTTTTTTTTCCAACAGAGCCTCCAATCCAAAGCCTGTTGAAAACTCATTATCTTCAAATAGGATTACATTCCGTTAATATGAGAACATGCATATTACAATATCTGGTAAAAATCAAAAGTTCCAATTTGCTCACTACATGTAAATCCAATTCAAAATATTTCCATAACATATATCTGCTGGATGCTACCCTCTTTGTATGTCACTCTGCAATGGATTAACTCCATGACAGGCTAGGCTCAGTTTTTCTGCATTCGGTGTTTTTAAACAGTTTATATTTGTTATCATATCAAAGACAGGCTTGCAGTTTTCAAAAGGAAGAAGAGAACATAGCGCCCAAGGCTCCGCCAGCATTACATTTCTTATTCCATTTTATCTTTCTTGGTTTTGACTAATGTCAGTAACAGCTACTGGTAATAAACTGCTTGTTACAGCCTGCTGTTGCCTTGAAGCCTGGCTTTGATACATTGTCAGCCAATCGGAAGCATTTCCTGATTACATTTCCAAATTGCTTGTTTATTGATCGAGAGTTAATAAAGCAAAAGACAACTTTACGGCTTAAATTAAATGAAAGTTTCCTTTGATGTTCAAATTATCCAATCAACCAACAGGCAGTGAAATGTAAGCATTTGAAAGTTTTATCTGTAAAGGGGGGGAAATGTATGAGATAAATGGATGTTAGTGCTGACACGGTAGCTAAGTGCTAATGAAAAATATGTGCAACTTAGCATACTGTGATTTCATTTAATTCCCAGGCAAAAGAAATGATGCTTTGTTCTATTTATCCTGTTCCTCACATGTGAGCAGGAACACGTATTTCTAGGATATTGGTCATTTGGATTATCCTTATTTTTTAGAATTAGATTTGTATTCCAGATACATCATTTGTCAAATTGGTTCCACTATTAAAAAATAGAATCATTTTCTAATTTTATTTTGTTCACTTACCTTTATTTTTATGTAATGTGTGTATGTGTGTGTGTAGGCGAATGCACCTGTCATGGCTTTCCTGATCCAGTCAGAGGACCTGTGGGAGTAGCTTCCCCCCTTTCTTCTGTGGGTCCTAGGATGGGACCAAGGTCACTAGGCTTGGCAGCAAGTACTTTTACCCTCTGAGACACCGCTACAGCCTGTATTTCCTAACTTTTAAAATAATGAGCAAAATTTATACTTAATATGGGTGAAACCCATCATTTTGGAATTAAATTTACCCAAAAGCAGCAATAATATTAACAATAACAAAAACTTAGCTCTTTGTTGATAGTAAAATTGTAGAAGTTTATGTTGGGGATAGGTTATTTTAGAAACCCACATATCTTTTCTAGATGTCTGAATTTATGTGCCAAATACTGAATATATACATACAGCTTGTATTATTTTTGTTGTTGTTGTTTTCCCTCTTTTGTTTCTTTTTTTGAACTAAAGCTTTTCAAAGAGAATTATTCAAATTACATTATGTCTCTAGATTGGTTAAGAAATACCACTAGACACCAGTTCTGAATTGGCCTACTTCTTCAGTTTGGTTACTGACCCCAAGGTGAACAAGGTGCACCTTGTTCATGTCCCCGGGCTGTCACCACTGGTCAGTTTCCAGGTCTGTTCCTTCAGCCTTTCACTGGCATTTCACCACAGGCTGCCCCTTCTTCCTCCCTCCAGCCACCAGGGCTTTTGGGGGGTTTTGTTATATGATCTTACAGCTACTAAATTGATGCCGTTAGCACTTTGCTCCATAATTTATCCTTTCAGCACTCAAGAGAAAGAGGCAGAAAAGACTAACTCTTGAGGACTATATGAATCACATAGGGAGACCATATCTCTGCTCCTCCCCCATGAAAAAAAGAAAGGAAGACAGAAAAGAAGGAAAAAGAAAAGGGGGAAGGAAGTGAGGTGGGAGAGATGGAAGAAGGAAGGGATTTTCTTCTTCATAGAAGATCCTTACTTTGATCTATACCATAACAGTTTGACATTAGCCATCAATGAACATTCTATACTTTTAGCCCTCTGCTGTCTTACTCTCATTACATAACTTATATCGATGCTGAGCATACTGAGTGGGACAAATGAAGCACCAAGCAAATATGTGTGAAAGGAGAAAATAAACAATAAATGAGACACCCGAAAAATTTTGTGTCTGGTAATCAAAGTTATTCTTCATTCTTTTGGACATTTTCTGAGATATCTAAGATCGTGTACAATAATTTCCATTCGTTAATTCAGCGCTATTTTCTTGCACCTTTATAGTGTTTGTGGCACATTTAAGCATCATAGGAGATGAAACAATGAACTTGACAGTGGCTTTGTTCTAAGAGTTCATGCTATTAATCTGCACTTTCCTTTGTCAACGTTATTTGCTCTTTGATCAAAGTATGAATGGGCACTTAAAAGTGAGGCTGTGCTTACATTTCAATAATTGCACATCTATTACCACACACTAAATTTTGGGCCTATTTCCGGAATTAACCATTATTTCTCTCTACTACTCACAGCCCTCCAACTCACCCCCTGATGACTTCCATCAAACCCTATGAACTTAGTTCAAAATATATATTTGACTCCACTGAATCATATCCACCTTCTCTGCCACCATCCGGTCTAATCAACTTCCATCACCTTGGGCCTTTTATACCTTCCAATTCTTCTTTCTTCTCTCGCCTGACATAACAGACTGATAATTTTAAGACTTGGTTCGTTTATGCTGCTCTATTGTTTGGTATACTGTCCAAATATTCACCATAGTACTTATAAATTCTCTCCAGGAGTCAATGCTCTCCCTTATCCTCTTTACTTTACTGTCAGCCACAAACTAAACTCACCCCCACCTCAGAACCTTGAGCATCATTTTTCTCTATGCTTGATTGCTTCGCCACTTCATTCTGAGTTTGTTTTCAAATCAGAGGCTTACTGCAGGTCTTCACAGGACCTTCTTGTTTATAACTGGCCACTGGCCACTTACTTATTGACACATCTCACTTCCAGGCATCCTTCAAAGTAGATAAAATAGTCTGAAAGTAGATGACTTATAATGCTTACTTGAAGAAAATATTCCTCCCTGTATGCTCCACAGATACATGTTTCATGAGGAGTAAGTCTTTTCTAACAAGCTCACTTGGTATGACCAACGCTTTAACAGTGTTTCAAAGTATTGACTCAACGGCTATTTGGTGGCTGAGTGAACAAAAAAGTAAATGAGTAGGTTTCACTTTCGTGGAGATGGCGAGCACTCAGTAGGTATATGTGGCCGTGTTTGACATTCACCTCTGCTGAACAGTTTTATGTCAGACTGACACTAGCTGGAGTCATCAGAGGAATCTATAGCTGAGCAAATGCCTCCATAAGACAGGATCACATGCAAGCCTGTAGGCCATTTCTTAATTAGTGGTTGATGGGGAGGACCCAGTCCATTAGGGGAGGTCCTATCCCTGGGATGCCAGTCCTGCGCTCTGTGAGAAAGTAGAGTGAGCAAGCCACTGAGCAGCACTCCTCCATGGCCCCTGCATCTGTTCCTTCCTCCAGGTTCCTCCTATTTGAGTTCCTGTTCTGCTTTCCATTGATGATGAGATATGGTGTGGAAGTACCAGATTAATAATGGCTCTCCTCTCAAGCTGCTTTGGTTATGGTGTTTCATCATAGCATAGTAACCCTGCCGAAGTCAACCTCTAAGTCAGCTCCTATCCTCACCGAATCCCACCCTACCATTAAACTCTAATGCAGACACCGTTGGCAACAGGAATGTTTTCCCAGCAGCGTCATTCATGGAGCCCTACTTTGTTCAGAATCATTGTATGTCATTTTATTCCAAACTTAGTTACTGTTGAAAGTGAAAAGACACTACTATCAGTTACACAGGACCAACAGGAATAAATTGGAATTTTCCTAAGAAACCTGGGATGAAAGATTAGCCTTAGCCTATTAATATACAGTATACATCTAGTTAATCATTTTCAGTTGTTTGATTTTTCCATTATTAGACCTGAAATAATTGTCTTTAATTATCCTTAACATACAACTAGGCTCTTAAGAGATAATAATAAAACATATAGTATTATCATTATCATTATTATTACTACCATATTTTTCAAAAGAGCCAAACTCCTTATTTCCTTTGAATTGAAATCAAGAAATTCACTTATTTATAGAAATTTATTTAAAGGAGAAGATTATTTGATGTACCACATTATGTATAAAGTTGAAACAAATATTTCCTACTTTTTTGTCAGTTCAATGTGAAACTGTAGCCTGCAAATTCCCAATAAAATTCTTTTCTTATAGAGATACTGAAAGGCCATGAGGCTTCAATCATACACAAAGAACTACGGGCAACTGAGGGATACAGAGAGGGGAAGAAATAGTACTCGCCAGGGAAGAGCGCAGAAATTGTTTATCTAACACCAAATTCTGAGCCCTGAAAACATACACTCAAGTAACATTATACAGACTGATCAGGCTTTACTTAGGAATATGTGTGCATGTACATATATTCATATAGCAAAAATTAATGAAAAGAGAGCCGTGACTTTGAAAACAAAGGGGGATATATGGAATGGTTTGGAGGGAAGGAAAGGAAAAGAGATGTGATTATATTTTAATTGTAAAATAGAAGAAAACAAACTTGTGTTTAGGTTTTCTAGAATACTGTCATCTCCGTCCTCCTCCTCTGATTAACTCAGCTTCTGCGTTCCTCTCTCCCTACGCACTGCGTCCATCTCAAGGGTCCACATTTGAAGTGGAGACACTGCCTCAGTCATGACATCCTGACAATTGGATTTCAGATCGGGTATTTTTGTGGCTTTGTTTAAATTTTTTGAATTGTTGTTGGTTTTACACGAGTTTTAGGGTTCTCTTTCTTTCCTTATTTTTATGAGGAAAGTAATTGGTTTTATGATGAGCAATACACCGAATCTGTAAACTACTTTGGGAAGATATGAGCACTGAAAAAGTATAAGTCCTCCCAATCCATGGACATGGGCTATCTTATATTTTCCAGTGTCCCTCCTATATTTTTCATTGGTACTTTATAATTGTCACTGTAAAATTTCACTTCTGGGTGCTAAATTTACTCCCATTTTACTAGATATAGCTAATAAAAATGAGCTTGCCTTCCTGGTTATATATTCTTGGTGTGATTTTACTCCTGTTTTCTTTCTGTCTCCTTCTAGGGCTTAGACATACTCTGCAGGAATTTCATCTTTATTGCTGTAGTTTATTGTGCCTGAGATGCAGTTTGGAACTCACCATGTGTGTACCAAGTAGCAAGCTAGCCTCAAACTCAGAATCTTGCTACCTCTTCTAAAAGTGAAAACATCTTTGAAAATCCTGCTAATAATTTCAAAAAGCAAAATATCAGGAAATATGAAGAGTAAGTCACAGATTCTAGGCTTACACCACTGTGCTTAGCTTCTTTGTCTCTTTCAATTGCCTTTCTTGTTTTTGGAATCAGTACAATGCCTCTTCACACATAACTCCCAAAGCTTCTTGCTGAGGAAGTGAATGAATAGAAGAGTTTATTTAGATAGTAGCAGAAGGAAAATACGTCTGAATATTAGCAGTAGATAAATTCAGATAGCAATATGTTATTTTTGAATACTACAGTCCATTCTTTAGACTAATTAATTTAGTTCGGTAATGATGGTTCTAGTCAATTGACCTAGCATGTATATGTAATGTTTTTTAATTGAGTACAAAGAGTTAATTTATTACTTTTAATTATAATTTAAAGCAGATTGGCACAGCTGATTTATGTGAGCAGACACACGTAAGTGTATCCGTAAACAGTGCATGGAACTTTGAAACTCAGTTACTTAGAGTAAAACTATCTTAACCCTGATAAACCTCTCAAAAACTAGACTAACAGTAAAGAAAAATGAGTTATAACATGTTTTATATACTTTTCTGAAGACTTTGAACTCTGTTAAAATATTTTCTAATAGAAGAATCATTTTGGTTATTAGTTGGTATATGATTCTAATTCTCTCCTCTGTGCATATAATGAATCATAAAACTGATATTTGGTTGAGTAAAAATCAGGCAGATCCAAAGTAAATGTCATATTCTTCAATCTGTAGAGTTAATATAATAACAGCAATAATTATAATTACTGCTAGTGAGAGAGAACTCCTTCTGAGCCCTCAGTACATGCCAGGGACTTTTCAAATTGTTTTACCTCTTTGATTATTTCAAGCCACAAACAACCACATGAGGTAAGTAATGTTATTATTGGCAGACAAGGGTACCAAATTAAAGAGAAATTAAATAATTTTGCTGAGGTAACCTGTGAAACTAAAATTAATATTCAGGTACCCTCTCTCCATATTGGTTCTTCATAGGACTGTAGGATCAGATTATGAGCATTGTATACTATTCTCTGGAAGAGCCTGGTTTGTACCTCCCTCAGTTGTATACACATTCTTTGTATGACTCCACAGTTTAGGACTCAAGACAGTATATAAATACCTGAGAATTCTTCCACTGAATGTTTTTCCAGACCACTGCTGTGCATCTCCCTGTGACTGGGCTGGTTCACACTGGAGTGTGAAGAAGCATTTAGTAAGTAAGCAGTGTCATTGCAAACAGGGGGTGGAGGATATCAAGAGAGGAAGTGGGTAAGGCTGGCTATTATGCTGAGAGCACAAAAAACATTTCAGAAGGGGCATGCATCTGGGTGAAATCAGCAGAATTTTCAAAGTTGTGGCTGGATCAAAGAAGAGAGAACTGGCTAGCAGGGCTGTGTGGAGCCCACTGCTGCTGTGGCTACAGGCAAAAGCACATGGATTCACACTTACCTCTTGTATAATGTAGGGGACCTGAATGTTGCTATGGCCTCTATGACCAGACAACAATCTCAAAGGGCCTCTTTAACTTTTTCGGATGCATTGTACATCAGATCCACACTCAAAAAATTTATAGCTGAACCCTTACTTTTCACCCTCTAATCTAATGAGTCTTTCATGATATATATTGGTAAGTCACTGCTCACATAGAAAATGCACTTCCTACTTTTATCATGTATTACACTTTTGATTTTAAGAGTTAACCCTCCGTCCTATACTTCGGATCCCTTTGTTTTCTTTCACAGATTAACATGGAGGAGAAACTTGGCATGTCAGTAGCCAAAGAGACCCTTGATATTATTCTCCTTCCATCTCTGCTCCCTAAACTTGTCTCCTTCTAAGTATCTCTGAATGTGCTACATACTCCCAGCACATCACTACAAAAGCTGAGTTTATTAGATGACATAGGACAAACAGGGCAACTCTAGTGCCTGGCAATCACTAACATGACCCCAAATATTTAAACCTACATAGAATTTGTCTGCATTTGGAAGGACTGTGAGATGCATCCTCTTTGTTTGTTTGTTTGTTTGTTTGTTTGTTTTGTTTTGTGTCTCCATATTCTTTTTTTCAGCATATTATTTTTTATTACTTTATAAATAATACCATTCAAAATTTCCACTTCCTCCCCTGCTCCCACTTCCCTTCCGCTCCCCCCAGCTCCCTCCAGTCCTAAGAGAGGAATACTCATCATTGCTGGTAGGAATGCAAACTTGTGCAACCACTTGGGAAATTACTGTGGTGGTTTCTCAGAAAATCCGGAGTCAACCTACCTCAGGATCCAGCAATACCACTCTTGGGATTATACCCAAGAGATGCCCAATCATACTACAAAAGCATTTGTTCAACTATGTTCATAGCAGCATTAGTTGTAATAGCCAGAACTTGGAAACAACCTATATGCCCCTCAATGGAAGAATGGATAAAGAAAGTGTGGCTCATCTGTACATTAGAGTACTACTCAGTGGTAAAAAAAAATAAATAAATAATGAAATCTTGAATTTTGCATGCAAATGGATGGAAATAGAAAACACTATCCTGACTGAGATAACCCAGACCCAAAAATATGAATATGATATATACTCACTTATTAGTGGATTCTAGCCATAAACAAAGGACGTTGAGCCTATAGTTTGTGATCCTAGAGAAGCTAAGTAATAAGGTGAACACAAAGAAAAAGATATATAGATCCTCCTGGAAATTGGAAGCAGACAAGATCACCAGGCAAAAATTGGGAGCATGGGGGTGGGGGTGAAGTGGGGGAAGAGGGGGGAGAGAAGGGAAAAAGGGAGGGTTGAGGAGAGCTTGGGAGATGAGTCCTCTTAACACAAAGAACACATTTTTTCTGTTTTTAATTGATTTTTATTGAGCTCTACATTTTTCTCTGCTCCCCTCCCTGCCTCTCCTCCCCCCCAACCCTCCTGCAAGGTCCCCATGCTCTGAATTTACTCAAGAGATCTTGTCTTTTTCTACTTCCATGTAGATTAGATTTATGTATGTGTCTCTTAGGGTCTTCGTTGTCGTCTAGGTTCTCTGGGATTGTGATTTGTGGGCTAATTTCTTTGCTTTATGTTTAAAAATCACTTATGAGTGAGTGATGTGATACTTGTCTTTCTGTGTCTGGGTTACCTCACTCAAAATGATGTTTCTTAGCTCTATCCATTTTCCTGCAAAATTCAAGATGTTGTTATTTTTTCCTGCTGTATAGTACTGCAAAGGACATATTCAATTATGTGAATAATCTAAGCTTGAGGAAGAGAAGGTCAAACAGTTAACTTCAGAAGTGACATTGTTTGACAGAAAACTTTAGGCTTTAGACATCTGCTCACAATGAAGATCTGTGTAAAGTTACCATGAAATGAGAGAGAAATTCCCTCCTTACTTGTTAATAACAAGTATCAGCTTCACAGGATCTGAACCACCTTGGAGACCAGCCTTTGAGCATATCTGAGGAGAATGTTCTTCACTGGATTAACTGAGGGGGAAAGACTCAACGGACAGTGGGTATTTTTGTCCCCTGAGCTTTAGCCTTGTATGAGTACCAAAGAGTCAGTTCAGCATTGCTACTTCCTGAATGTAGATATACTGTAGGCAGATGCTATGTAGCTAGATTATTCAAACTCTGGCCACCATGATCCCTGCTATGATGGACTATATTATGAGCCAAAGCAAATCCTCTCTTCCTTTCTTTTGATAGGGTGTTTCGTCATGGCAAAGGAAGATGGACTAATGTACCCTCTTAGTCCATGTTCCCTGTTTTCCACCCCTCTAAGTGGTGGTAACAATTTGAGCTAATCAGTCAGCTAAAGGGCCTGTCTTGTCAATTTCCAGTCTGCTACTCTGTTTAATTAACGCTACATTCAACAACCTAAACACGGCTTTGTATTTTTCCTTTAAAACTGGAAAATTTCTCAGAGCTTTTAAAATGGCAAGATGTCTGTTTAATAGAAAGAGTAATCTACAGTCTTCTCTGTTTTCTAATGGAGTCCCATTATTTTTGAAGGTATGAAGGTAACATGAAAAGCAAATAGACAAGAATCATGCACATTTTAATGATTTAAATTAAAGGATGACATACAAACAGCGATGTACATGAATAGATGAATTAAATGTAAAATTAGGTAACCCTCTCCCCCCATTTGACATCCTCCTGGGCAATGGGAACACCTAGCATTCTGTTACTCTCTCTGTGTATGTCCCTGTCATTCCTTCTCAAACCCACGGGGAATCTTCTAGTATCATCAGCAAGTTTGCAGGCCTGAAATTTATGTAAATAGTATTTAATCAGGCTGTACCTTTCAAGACTAGATGGGTCTTTCCGTGTATGTTTAAGCAGCTTACGTCTACTTCTTTACACTGTGCGACTGTATGAATGTAAGATACAGGTAATCTCTCATTGATGGGTATTTATTTGTTGGCGGTGTAATAAAAAAGCTGTGGACACTCGTGAATAGCCTTTGCTTTTTGATCTACCATCAAAACATATCAGTCACCTAGGAATATTGACACAATTTTGTCCCCAGCACTCAGGAAGCAGATGCAGGTAGACCTCTGTGAGCTTAAGACCAGCTTGGTCTACAGAGTGAATCCAGTTTAGCCACGGGTAAGCAGTGAGACCCTTTCAACAAACAAACAAACAAACAAACAAACAAACAAGCAATGATTCTTGTGATGTTCAGAAGTATTGTTTCAATTCTTAAAATCAGAAATAAAATAATAATAGAATCTGTAATTGGTGAATAAAGAGGAAGTGCCATTGGACCCAGGGCTAGGACTGTATAAAATGTAGGACATGCAGGGATACAATGAGATGGGAAAAAAAACCATTGAAAATGATAACACATCCAATAAAAAAATGCCCAACATAGAGAAACAAAAATAAATGTTCATAGCAAGTATACTCCTTAGACCTCAAAAATTAAAATATAGACAAAATTAAAAAATAAAACCATGAACTAAAAAAAATCTGTGTATCTACTTTGATGGAACAGGTAAGGAATCAATTATCCTGAGAGTAACCAGCATTCTTAGTCTGTCATCTGGCATTTATATACGACTTCAGATTTCCAAATTTCACTTGCATCATGTAGCTAGTAAGTGGTGGACTTGGGTTGCTGGCTTTCGTGTTTCCCCATCACATCCTGATTACACCTCATCAGGAAAAGCTACACTCAACATGATTACTTCTGACCAAGGGTGTTTAATTTTTAATATTTTTAAAGCTGTGTCTCATACTTTGGAGGGTTTTTCTAATTAGAAATAATTAGCTGCATATGCATCTGATCTACCCTTGTCAGTGGCTTTTAAATTTTCCTCTCTCATACTTGTCAGTCACTTTAGCAAAGAATTTGTACCTTGCAAGGGGCAAACTTCCCACCGCACCAATGAAGAAGTTTATTATTGACACTCTGTTGTTATAGTTTTCATTCATGAGAAATTCAGCAAAATAAAAACAAAGTTTTTGTTTTGGTTTTTGTTTCCTTAATCTTATGCTGGATTTTTTAAACTACTCAAAGCTTTTAAATGTGCAACACACCTGGTTACTCTATGGAGATTGCGGAAACAGCCATGTCTATTGTACCAGAACTTTAGAGAGAGTTCCAGACAGGAAGACGAGAGTTCAAGGACAGCTTGGAGTATGTAGGGAGTTTGTGGCCAATTTGGACTACATGAAACTGTCTCTAAATGAATAAAAAAAAGGCTAAGAAGATAATTTGAATGATAAAATGTTTGCTGAATATGCATAAGGACCTAAATTTGGACAATTTTGGACAATAAAGAACAATTGTAATGATGATGCCTATAACGCCAGCACTGGATACAGCAGAAAAAATAAAATACCAAAATTTGCTGGAGAGATTGCCTAGCAGAAACATTAATTCTGGGTTCAATAAGAGAGGCACTCTTAAAAACATGGAGACCAGTGATATAGAAAGACACCCACTCTCAACCTCTGGGTTCTGCATGTACATGCACACACACATTCACTAACACAAAAACGAAGGTTTTCATGTAGATTATCCTTTGGTGGCATATACCTATATTCTTGGTCTCAGGAAGTGGAGGCAAGAAAATTGTGAGCTCAAAACCAGCCTTAGCTAAGGAGTGAGTTCAAGGTCCATATGGGCTACAATAAGACAAAGGCTCAAGAAATAAAATAAAATTAAAGCCAGGCAAATAAAAAATGAACAATAAAATAAAACATGCTAATGACTTCTAAAGGAATCTCTTTTACAATGTTTAAACTATTTCTAGAAAAACAAAATCTGGGAATACTCTAGTCTAGACTTCTGCTTTCTTTGCTGTCATCAGAAAGCCACTCCTTCAATGCTTTGTCAAGTGACTCTTAGAAATCACACAAATGCAGAGTGTTAATAAATGGTAGTGGCATGGTATATTTTACCCCTTCCAACTAAGAAGATTCATCCCCAAGCAGGATTAATAAAACTGAATGAAAGGTGGTTTTTATCCATAGAGTAGTTGGTGTTATCTTCCAAAAACAAACTAAATTCTATATAAGAGAGGGAGCATTAGCCAAATCAGAGCTAAGCTCCTTGGGAGTAGCCAAGCTTGGGTTCCTTCTAATCCAAATGCAGATGCTTGCTGAGAACAACAGTGACAGAGGAACTTGACCCTTTAAGGCTCTCATTGTTGAGATGCCATCCGAGGGGCGGCCTGTACCACATTTATCCTTCACTACGACTTTCATCAGCAGGACCTGCCTCTTCCTGGGCATACCCACAGTGGAAAGGTGCTTTCTACTCCACATGTCTGTACAAACATCTCTTCCCATGTTGCCTTTCAGACAGGGTTGCTTGTCTGACAGAATTCCTCTACAAATAGTTTTGTTTAGTTTTGCAAGCTATGAAAAAAATATCACACTCTATTTTGACCAAAGTTGGAAACTTGGAGCCATGTCCATAGCAGCAAAAATATGATACTCTATTGAGTTCTACTGATTTTTCTTCCTTTCATATGTGCAGTGCACCTCTGCCAGTCAAGCTGAGCTGACTTTTCTTCTTCTGTGTGGCTAAATTCATCATCCTCATTCCTTACCAATGACTATTTTAATTTGTCACATTACTGCTTTCTTATTTACAGATAAAACAATTTCTTAGTTCAAACATTTCAATTTTAATAGAGTGAGAAAAGGAAATCATCCAATCATTAAAATTAAAGTGATCATTTTAAAAGATATATTAAATTTCGATAGACTGATCATTGGTATACAGAATGATTTTATGTTTTCAAAATTCATGTGTGCATTCTGATTAGTATAAAGAGTACAGTACATTATGAACACAGTATAGGAGATAAATTTATATTATTTGTCCCTCTAGAGAATTATTGGATACTGTGTATAAATCATTTGAGCTTCTGCCTTTCTGTTTTAAGAGTCTTTTAACTAGTACTTATGGCAATAGTAACAGTGATTTTTATAGTCTGAATCCAGACTAGTTAGAAATGAGTTATGTTTCTACCTGTTGCCTTGCTTAACTTTGAATCAGTTTGTTAATCTTTTTGGGTCAACCTGTCTTACATGTCTGCCCTGAGGATTCATTTAGGGTAACACATATAGCACACTAAGACCAGTTATATTAAGTAGTGACAGTCTGTTATGTTGTGTCATCATTATTGCCATCAGCATCCCATCATCATCATCATCATACAATAGAAAAATAACACGTGAACAATTAACAGGCAAGAAATTCAAAGGAAAGATCTACATAAATGTTAATCTTTATCAGCAGTGATCAGGAGATACATATTTAAATAACAACAGTATATATCACTTGTCCAGTAGGTGAAATTTAAGTCTGTCATCATTAAAATGGTTTCATCAGAGTTTTACCTGATAAAATACCCGATTAACAAAACTTAGAAGGCACAATGTTTTATTTGGCTTGTGGTTCCTGAGATTTCAGGTCACATTCAGTTGGCTCTGCTAACTTGAGCCTATGGTAAGACAGCACTGCACAGGAAGGATTGTAAATGATAATTGTCAAGAAGAGAAGAGATAAATTCCCATTATAAATTAACAAAAGGCAGAAACTGTTGTGGAATATGATATTTGTTTACCAAAGTACTGCATTTGTTTGTGTTGCTGAATAATTGTTTAATTATGTAAAGTTGTGTTGCTATTTCATTTTTGCCTGCCTAAGGCACCTGATTGGTCTAATAAAAAGTTGAACAGCCAATAACAAGGCAGAGGTGGGATAGGCATGACTGGTGAGCAGAGGGAAAAGGGCATTCAAACAGCCTTTACGGGGCCAGCCAACCATGAGAAAGTCAGCCAGACATGGAAGAAGCATGAAAGCAGAATGGATAGTACATAGATAAGGTAAATAAGCATTGAGCTAACATATAAATTAATAGAAATGGAGTAATTGAAGTTTCAAAAGCTGTCTAGAAACAAGACCAAACTAAGGTTAAACATTCATAATCAGTAATAAGTCTCCATGCCATGATTTGGGGCCAGGTAGTCCGAAAAAGCCTGCTATCAGAAACATATTCTACTTTGTGAGCTCTTCAAGGTCAAACTCATCCTTTCTAGACTAGACAGAATAGTATACAGGTCTAATTCCTGCACTGGAAAGACTGACGCAAGGAGAATATAAGTTCAAGGCTAGCTGTTACAAGGCAGTAACTACCCCTTCTCAAAAAAGGTATATCAATAAAATATCAATATTATTTATATCAATAAAATATGCTATGCTTTATTCATTGTTATTTCTCTCACCCCTGTACAGCACTTAATATGTGAAAAGTGTTCAAAAACTACAATGAAATATTCTGAAATGTAATTTATATATCAACATTCAATTTCATAATTAAAGAAATAAATAAAATATCATTATGATACAAGAATGAGATGTCATTCTAAAAATATAAACAAAACCAAAACCAACAATACCAAACCTTGACTTAACAGCAACAATACCCAACACTGATGGGGATATAAGAAAGAAAACAAACTAAAAATTGTTATTGAATTAAAATTGGAAATAGTCTATTCTTAAATGTTTTTCCTAAACAAATCATCCAACAATGTCAACAAGAAAACACACACACTTATACTTGTATTTATGCATAAGTATATATAAGAAAACATATATATGCATTATTATATATGAAATATTAAATACATTTAGTATATATAACACAAATATATGGTTTATATAATATATTACTTAATATTTTATATATAATAATTATATAAAACATACTTTTCACCTAATTACTTGTGCTAGAAGTTAGAAACAGCAAATGTTTACTAATCACAAAATCACTCATCATTAATAATGTAACTTTCAGAATACTCCATAGTTATTAAGACACAAACCTATTTTATATAAAGACAATCTGGATTTACCATTTTTGCAACATTTTCCTTGTTCTGTAAACAGTTGGATTATCTAGAATTTATAAATATTTGGAGTGTTTTATTTAATTTCTATTGCTGTGATAAAATACCATGACCAAGGTAACCTAAAAGAACGTGTTTAATTTGCGCTTATTCTTTCAGAAGGCTATGGTCCATGATAGCCAAGCAAAGGCTTGGAGGAGCTGAGAGCTTACATCTTGATCTGCAAGTAGAAAGCAGGCATAGACAATCACACTGGGAATGATGCAAGTCTACTCAACCTCGAAACCCATCCTCAGAGTGACACACCTCATCCTACAAGGTCAAACCTCCTGATCCTTCCTAAATAATACACCAAGTTTTCCAGTAGATACACCAAGTTTGAGAAACATTCTCATCCAAACCACCACATTCTGCAGAAAGTACTAAATAATCTTTGGTGGGAAACATGAAAAAATGAAACTTTATTTGTTCCTAATAAAACTACATAATTATCCTGAAGGTATTTTCAAGTCTTTTCTTCTAAAAAATTAGTAGTTGTTATATTTACTTTGAAAAACTGGAGTAACCTAAAAAAAAGGGGGGGGGAGGGAGGTGTATGATTACTCTTTCTAGTTTAGAACCTCAATCATAGATAAAATGTAGACTGGGAGATTTTTTTATTTGTGTTTCAATAATAATGGTTACAATTTAATAAATCAATATCTGAAATGCTTTAGAGATTGTATGGATTATCTTCCACCTGGAATATAACTATTAAGCATCGCTCAATGTGTTTCTTGAGCTCTATAGAATATAAATACCTTTCACATCAAGATTTTCTAATAGAATACTATAAATTTGTAATATATTAGGGAATAAATCCAGTAATAAATTGTACTGGATGTGTATGTTTAACCATGTATGTGTGTGCATGTGTGTATATGCATGTGTGTGTGTGTGTGTGTGTGTTTGAATAAAATATATAGGATTCATTTGAGCATGAAATTATAAACATGGAACTAATATTAAAAACGGCTAACAAAATGCTCTTATTACTGTATTGTGTGATATTAGTACAGGGAAAAATGTTCTCTGGTATTAACCAAAGCAGAAGAACAAGATAGAAACGCATACTTTCTACTTTAAATCGGAGACATGGAGAGACCAATTGATATTTTTCCGAGGATGCCATCCCTAGATGCTGTGTCTCATTTACACATTACCTAGGAGAGCGCCGTGCGGCTGCATATTCTCAGCTCTTGAATGTACTGTGCTCATTTCCAGCAGGAGGCCAGGTTTAATGCTTTCTTGGCAGTGTGTACTTTTCACTTGGGCTGTTTCTATTTACCTGTCTGCTTACTTATTTATTGTTTGCATTTAGCTTGCCCTGCGAGTGCTTCTGAGAATTGTAGGGTGAATAGACAATACCTACAGATAAATCTCCCTGTCTCTTCTCCTATTTTATCTTAAGTTTGTTTGAGGATTCATCCCGTTATCCCTTTTCTTCAACTTGAAATTGTCTAAAGGACCATATATATATTTAAACAAAATGTGAGGGATGTAGTTTTCCTTTTCAAACTTATGAAGCTTGCCCTTAGACTTTAAAATTCTTCTGAAAGAAGTTAAAGTTTAATGAATAGCTTTGTCCTTCACATAGAAGAATGCTATTGTCAGTATGTAAAAGATAATGCCTGTTCCAGTGTGTTGGGATAATTGTTAAAATGATTCTCAGATTCATCAACAAAAATGGAAATTGGATAACATGGGTCCTATGATTCAAATTTCTCGGTTTCCCAAAATCTCTTACTCCAGGAGACTTCCAGAGAGTAAACTGCATGGGTAGAGTAAACCCTGAAAGATGAAGCATGGTGGATAAATATGTAGCAAGCAGTTGGAAGACAGACATGGGAAACAATCACAGCCCTGGCTATGTCAATAGCCACAGACCATGTTAATGATTTTGGAGGGAAGCTCAGCAAAATGCTAATTTATTTAATAAATATTTAATAATGTATTATTTCAATAAATAAATTAGTGTTTACACAGCAAAGAATACAAATGTTTTGTGCATACATTCGTGACCTTCTTCCATAGTCTCCTTTAGATTGTTCTCCAAGAACTATTTTAAAAAGAGATGAACATCAAAATATGTATGTTTATACCAGCTTATGATTGGATAAATCTATAAAATAATCCAATGGGTTTATCCTGCTAATCTTGAGATTGTTTAATCAACTTTGGTATTTGCTTTACATCAGTGCTGTCAAATGTACATTTGTATAAAATCTCCCAAATCATGAAAGATTTATCATCTGAAATGTATTTGGATTATTCTCCAGTTAATCAGCTGGATAAAAATTAAGAGACCTGTACCTGGGACAATTGCTTGAGTTGAGCAGAGTGCTATATGAAAAATCCAAAAAAAAAAATGTGTGTGTGCTGAGTCTATACAAACGAAATTAGCCCATTTGTTATCAAAAATAAGAATGATTATAAGGAGAAATGTGTTCTTCACAGGCCCTGGATTAACAGTGGAGGCATAGACCAGACAAGAGGGTCAAGAAGCAAGTGTGTTGATATTAAGACTACAGTTAATAGAAATATGTGTGCTAACGACTTCTGAAATGACTGTGGTTATGAATGAATCAGTGCAGAGATCACTAAGGACAGGACCAGTGGGCATCCTAGGGAGGAAATGGTTTAAGAAAGAGAACTTCCACTCTCTTGCTCCTCACTTACCCCCCAGAGGCCCTGGTCCCATGTCTGCTGCCTATGCTTCCTCCTTGCTCTTAGTCACTATAAATAAGTTTTCTGATTTCTTTCTTCGGATGAGGAGTTAGAAAAGCAAAGGGATTTAAGAAACTTTTAACCTCTACAATTTGTTACTTTAAAAAAAAATTATACAAGGGCAGTAGCCTGCTGGGTTTCATCTCAAGGTGGAGTTTTTAAAACTTACTTCCCTGCCACTATGACAAGGAGAAAACTGCTTCCTATTTACACAAAAAGGTAGATATCGGAATATTTACATATTCCAAATAATTCTGTTTTCCCATATATTAAAGTAAATATTGAATGCACATTATAGAAAAACTATGCTGCATAAAACTATTTCAATTAAAGTTAATATTAAAATCAAGTCTCAATAAGAGAAACCAAAGTTAACAAAAAAGTTCGTTCTATTTCCCCTTGTCACGAAGATCTATGTTCCCCATCCCCAGACCTTTCCTCTTTAGCTAAGTTCTCTGTATCTGTGGACTCTAGTATGATTATCTTTTGCTTAACAACTAATATCCACTTATAATACATATCATGTTTATCATTCTGGGTCCTTTGCTTCTTGTTTTGTAAGTTTGCTTGATATCATTGGGGGGCCTATTCTTTTCTAAATGGAAACAGAGGGGCGGTAGATGGGTCAGGAAGGGGGTGGGGAGAAGGAAGGGTAAATGGAAGGAGGGGAGGCAGGGGAAGCTGCAACTGGGAAGTATTGTATAAAGAAGAATAAAGTAAAATAAAATAAAGTTGTCTGACTGCAGCTGGTGCGTTGGCTCTATGGTATATGAGTGCTTGAAGTTCTTTGCGAGAATCAATTGGTTTCTTGACATCCATATCAGGTAGCCCAAAACTGTCTGTAACTTCGGACACCCTCTTCAGTCTTCTTCACCCCACATATACATATATGAAAATAAAATAAAGATTTTAAAGAGTATATTGATGTTTATTTAGCAGAAATCCTTTAGCAGCAGTGATTTAAAGACGTGGAAGACATATAAAATAAATAGTTCTTTTAAAACATAGTTTACTTTTCAATAAAGTAGATACTACTTGAAAATGAGTTCTAAGTATTATTAAATATGTAAAGTATCACCAAGATCATTTGTTGCACACATGTACACAAACATACACATGCACCCAGACACCATATTTCGTGGTATATAAAAAGCTACTGACCATTAAAGTCAGCATTCTTTTTTTCAGATTATGGTCATTCACATTAATTAGCACATATGTTGCACGCCTTTTCATATAATGCACACATATATAATATATAACATATATTAACATATACTAACATAAATAGAATATATTAACATATGTATTAATAACATATATTAACATATATAATATAATAACATATAATGCATATATATATATTCCTACCATGTATTTGGAGATTGAATGTACAAATATTTTATTTATTTACTTCTAAGATAGGATTTCTCTCATTACGTAGCCCTGACTGGCCTGATACTCCGTATGTGGACCAATCTGACTGGGAACTCAAAGAGAGAACTTTCTGCTTGTGCTTTCTGGGTGCAGGAATGAAAGGCCTGTGACACCACCCCTGTTGATTGCTCCATTTTATGTACCTTCTGATAAATGGTTTTCCAAAGCAGTGTCATTACTTGGCTCTTCATGGCAGCACACGAATGTGCCCTTTACTGTTTATTAATTGATAGTCATGGAGCATCACATACTGCTTTTCTACTTTGTAACCTCTATTGATCTTCTGACAGCCCATCCTGGTAAGTAGTCATTGATAAGTTTATATTACCTAGCTTAACAGCTTCTGCTTTATAATTCATGTGTAATTTTGTTTATTGTAATTAATTACATGATTTTAGACCATTTCTATACAAAAGTTCTCCTACAGTTCTGAAAGCTAAGATCTAACATTGTCTTTTATAGATGCCATTGTTCTTGTTTTTATATTTTAAGCTAAAATGCATTTATGACTTATTTGGGAAGGCTAGGATGGTTCACAAGGAGAGTAGGTTCACATTTTTTCTGCGTACAAATGACCTGGTTCTCTTGATCAGAAGGAGCCTTTGTTATGGCAGAACTACTGACCACGTTCCAGCAGGTCTATCCAGGGAGTGACATTCTATTCCATAGTCTTCACTATTACATTACTGCTTTTATTATCCAACTTTGAAGTCATAATTTCTAGAAGTACAAGTTCTCTATCTACATTTTATTTTTGTTGTTATTCAAAATTTTGTTCATATTCTTGTCCCTCTTGGTTTCTATAAAAATATAAAAGCTTATTTTTTTAATTTGACAAAAATGCTAGGATTTATATTGGTATTAAGTTGAATCTATGTGTGAGCTTAGTAACTTGCAAAATATTTTTGGCTTTCTAATGTGAACTTTCATATCATATGATTCTATTAATTTCACTTTTTTTATTCTTGTTCAGCTGTGTCTGCTTTTCTCTGTAGATATCCATACATTTCTTGGTTGATTTGTTTTAATAATGAGATGGTTTTTATTTACTACTTTAAATGGCTTTATTTCTAAGCTTTGTAACTTCTCTTCTGTAACAATTGTGAAAAGGTGTTTTAAACACAGCCAATAGACAACACATTCCACTCTAGATGTCATTTTTCCTTGGAAGGAAATGCTTTTCTCTTCCAAGCTTTTTAGTTTTTTTAAAATTTTGTTTTGTTTTTTAATATGTCTGAGTATTTAATATTGCTAAAATCATAATTTTTAATAGCTTGGAGAATTTCCTAGTTATATCTAGTGAGATTCCACTGTGGCAGAGAAGATACTCTGATGATTTAAATCCTTTGAGTTATGTTCAATCTTTAATATTCAAAATATTACCAGTTTTTAAATGGAGCATTTATAACAGAAAAATATCAAGCCTGTCATTGTTGAAAGTGGGTACCTTTATGTGACAATTAGATCTGTTTTTCAATTGTTAGCTGTTTTAGTCACATGTTCTATGCACTTAATTTTTGATTTTTGTTGTTTTTTCTTTTATTTTTTCATTTGGTCTACATGCTTTAAAAATTAGTAAGTGGGCTAAAAATCTGCTGTAAAGTTTACTAGCAAAAAGTAACGTGGGAATAGGAGAACTGACAAAGTTCTACTTAAGCTTTCCTGCTGAATTCTTGGCTGCATCTTCACTGCTATCAAACTGGTCACGTGTTCTGTCTGCTTTGTACACAAACTTCCTAAAAATCCTAAATGGGGGAGAAAAGATTAGTGAGAAAATTCAGGTTTCTCACATTTTCTCCTTAGAGTGAACTCCAGGAATTATATTTATGGGAAATATTTCTCTTTGTGTTTTTCAAAATTATGTTATGCTTGATTATAATTTTTCTTAATAGATTTTTCATGAATAGAATCCTTAAATTTTCAATACTTATTGCTTTTGAATGTATCGATATCCAGAACTTGAATATGCCTTAGGAAAGTGTTTTGTTTGCCTTACAAGTGTGAGAACTAGAGTTTGATTCCAGCACCCAACATAGGAGCACCCAACATAGGAGAGCCAGGAGTGGAGGCCCATGCTTGTAATCCTAGTGCTGGGAGGCAAAGACAAGTGGGCCCCTGGCACTCACTGACAAACTACCTACCCTACTCTGTGATCTCCAGGCCAACGAGATATCCTGTATCAAAGTAACAGGTGGGAAAGGAATAACATGAGGTTGGCATGTGTGCATGCCCTCACATCAGGATTCGTTCCCCAACACACATATGCACATACACATACCTGTGTGTGCATGCAGACACAGAAACACACATACATACACATACATGCGTGTGTGAGTGCACACACACAAGTCATAAGTTTCAGAGAAACAAGTACTTCCAAAATTTGCTATATCATTACCCAAAAAAGTCTTTGAAAATCCTGTGACTGAGCAGATTTCATGTAAAGATGAACAGATTAATAGTCAGTCCAAGATCATACACTCACCAAAATATTTGTGATACTCTCAGAGGTTTGATGCAATAAAAATGTTGTATCCATATAAAATGATGTCCCTTAAAAGTAGTGGCATTTCTAAGTGTTTTGATCTGTTCATCACTTTTCTCTCTTAGACTTATAACAACTAGAAGCCAGTTCTCAGCAAGTCTGTTGTATCTCAAGCCCACAGAGATTTATTGCTTGCCAATAAATCCGTATGACTCAGCATGGTATCAACCTTCTGTATTCCAGATGGAAGTTCATGAGAACATCTTTGGGGACCATATCCACATGAGAAGTTTCCAGAAGAGAGCACACCAGAAGGTGCTGGGGCAGACTGGGCTAAGTGTCATAATCGATGATGTATGTACAGAAGCAGTGACTGTGTGTCGCAAATGAAATCTGCCAGCAGTTCACAAAAGGTGCTGTCAGCACTACCTGACATCAAGTGCTGAATATCAAAAAACAAAAAATGCAAATGACAGTATTCAAGTTAAACAAATTTGCACATGTGGATTAAAATTAAAAAAAAAACTGGCTAAAAAAGTCAGGAAAGGAGACCTACAGTGGGTGTTCCTGAGAGTACGTGGAAAGACGATGCATTTACTGATGTTCCCATTATGTAAATATCTTGACTGCACAGACGTTATCCCATGGCAGAGGAAGCTAGCTTTCTTTTTATTTTTCTTTCTCATAAACACTTTGAGGGCTGTTTTCCCTTGCTTACAGTGAAAGCTGAAAAATGCACCTAAGTACAGTGGAAATAAATTCAACGCCATTCCCAAAGGAAAGCACAGTTAATAGTCTGTAAGACATATGCTCACTCTTTCCCACATAAATATATATGCGCTTAAGAAGCCAATTTAATCACACTCTACACAGATGTCGTAAATACTAGGCAATCCATTCCTCCTAACTACTCTGTTCCCTGTTTCCAGCACTTCTCTCTGCCTTGCCTCCTCCTTAGGTATCAAGAAAAGAAAAAAAAAAGAGAGAAGAAAAATGGAAATACCTATTCTCATATTTTTTGTTGCCTTACCTTGAAATTCATCCTGTCACACATTTTAAAATTTAAAATCATGCACCTTTCCCATGCATCACCCATCCTGGTTTAATTATTGTCCCCATACTTATTACTAGTATATATGTTATGTGTCTCACCATAATTTTTTCAACATATTTACACCTTATCCAAAAATGTCCATGGGAGAAAAGATTTTTTTTAAACTTCCATTTTATTTCTGTGTCCCAATACCAAGAGCAGTGTTATTTATAGAGGAAATTGTTGTAAGGGGCTGCTTATTTGTTTCCCAGCCATCCAGACTCCTGAAATAACCACATAGAAACTATATTATTTGCAATACTGTTTGACCAATAGCTTAAGTGCATTTCCAGTCAACTCATATCCTAAAGTAACCCACCTCCATTAATCTGTGTATCGCCATGTGGTTGTGGCTTACCGGCAAAGTTTTGGCATGTCTGTCTCTGGCAGCAGCTTCATGGCTTCTTCTTGACTCTGCCTTCTTTCTCCCAGCATTCAGTTTAATCTTCCCCTCCTACCTATACTTTACCCTACACAGGCCTAAGACAGTTTCTTGATTCACCAATGGTATTCACAGCATACAAAGAGGAATCCCACATCAGGAAAGCTTCAAATCATATGTTTTGAATCAAACTGAATTAATTGATTGCATAGGAGAGGTCTGACCTTCCATGTTCAGGATTCACTGTGAACTTAGAGTTTTATTGCTGTGAAGAGACACCATGGCCCAGCAACTCTTAAGAAGGAAAACATTTTATTGGGCTGGCTTACAATTCAAAGATCTAGTCGATTTTTAATGTGGCTGGAAACAAGGTAGCATTCAGGTGGATCTGATGCTTAGAGGGGAGGCCAAGAGTTTTACATCTGGATCAGAGACAGCAGGAAGTGATTTCCATACTGGGTATGGCTTGAACATGTAAGGCATTAAAGCCTACTCCCAGTAACCACTCCCTCTATTGGCCACACCTACTCACTCAAGGCTATATCTCCTAATAGTGTCCCTCTTTATGTGCCTATGGAGGCCATTTTCTTTCAAACCACCATAATCATGTTCTCTTTCTGCATAGATGGTACTGTCCTTTCCTGCCCGTGACCTTTGTCATTTGTCCTGAACTTGAAAGTACCCAATTAAGGCCTTATTGTTCTTGGACTAGCTCTAGATCTTTACACCTCTCTCTCTCTCTCTCTCTCTCTCTCTCTCTCTCTCTCTCTCTCTCTCTGTGTGTGTGTGTGTATGTGTATGTATGTATGTGTGTGTGTGTCATTCTCTTCTCTCACTGAATACATGCACACATATGTAGATAGATAAGTAGGTAGATGCACACAGACATACAGAGAAAGAGAGAGATAGAGGTAAAGATGTGTGTATATATACACACATATGTAGATAGATAGGTAGGTAGATGCACACAGACATACAGAGAAAGAGAACGATAGAGATAGAGATAAAGATCCTTCAAGACTCTACCTGCCTAATTTCACCAACAGGGTCTTGTGAAAATACAATGAACTGATTTTATTCTTCTTTTCTTAGTTCCCTTTAAGCAGTTCCCAATACATGGTCATTAGGATCGACTCATCTAACTGAAGCCCGTGTTTTAGTGAGGTTTTGTTTTGTTTTATGTTTTCTGGATTTTTTTTTGGTACCCAGACTATCCTACCATACTCTAAATCTTTACTGTCTTAATAGTTTGTTCACTGGACCTGTTTGTCTATTGGGTATTAGAAATGGAGCAATTCTGAACTGCTTTATTACAAATATAATATGCTATTGAAATTATTATAAAGAAAACATTTTTATTTGTAAGTTATCTCATTAGTAGGTTTGTTAATATATGTTGGACTGTTATTCTGGACATACTGGATTGAATGAGATTAATAATTAGCATGAACTTCACAAAATTATTTTCACAAGGCTACTGCAAAATAGAATATTAACATGTAAGTTGGTTGCATGGTTTCTTTCATGTTTTTATTCACCAATGCTTTCTAAAGCTTCCTCCATTCACTGCCATGAGGGAGGCTACCCAGCTCAATGAAGTTGGGTATGGATCTCTCTCTTTCTCTCTCTCTCTCTGTCTCTCTATCTCTCTCTCTGTCTCTGTTTCTCTCTCTCTCTCTCTCTCTCTCTCTCTCTCTCTCTCTCTCTCCTTTAATATCTTGGGAATTTCCTGCAGGACATTTGACTTTTCTTTCATTTGAAATGCTTCTATTGCCCTGTGGCAGTGCACTATGTGACCGAAGACTTTTACTGGAAAAGATACATTTTCTTTAAATGTATGGCGGTGGCAAGGGCAGGGATTTAAATTTGTATGTAGGATTCCTGACCTGCCATAAGGATGTAGAACATCTCATTTTTTTTCTATGCCATAAAACCTGGCTTTAAAACTTTGCTGATAGACAATATTTGCAGTAATCGTGTCCCTCTTGATAGTATCTGACCTATCTCCAAAACATCAAAATTTTATCCTTTGCTATAACGGTGAGACATCCACCCAAAATATCATATATATTTATGATAAGAATACATATCCTGCAATGCTGTGAAATATTGTCTGTATTACATGGGTGATGTTCCATCTCTTTATGCAAGGTGATTTTTGTCATCTGCAGTTTTCCCATTCAAACGCTCTGTGACTAGAAGAATGAAGCTGGACTCCTGGCTGGAGGCTGCTGTAGGTGAGGTTCATAGCGGCTGGGAAGAATTTTCTAACTACATATGTCAACAGCTCCCTAACCTCCTGCCCCACAACAGATTTTGATCATTCATCTCTGTATACCTCTGGCTCCTGCTTCTAGAAATAGCATGCTGAAGGAGAGTCTGGAGTTAATTGTAATCTTTTGTCACAGTCAATTCAAAGCTAGCTAGGGTTATGAAAAACTCTTTCTTAAAAAACAAAAGCAACACACACTCAGAGACACAGATATACACCTGCACACACAGACATAAACATAGACACACTCACACACATATACACACAGATACACATGTAGACACACAGACATACACACACACAAACGCACATATTGACACACACACATGTACTCACAGACTTACACAGACATACACATACAGATACACACACATACACACACAGGCACATACATATACATACACATACACAACCCATACACATAGACACACACATACATACGTGAAATAGGAAACCCTACATAGAAACAGTAAGTTATCTATTTGAATGGTTCCGTTGCTCTTGGAGTCTAAAATATGTATTTTCAGAAGTGGCACTTTCCTTTGAACTTAAAAGTATTATTTCCCAATACACAGTCTCTGTTGTAGCTAGGTCTCACAGCATCAAATAACAAGAGTTCTCATTGCTGTGGGTCAGGTATTTCAATCCTTGTCCACAAGAAAAGACCATTTAAGAGACAGTGGAGAGGGTCAAGTGGGGAAATTTCTGTATCAGACAGCAGAAAACTGAGTGTGAGAAGAGTTTTCTGGCCCTGGCCCTGCGCAGAAAAGGTAACCTTCTCCTCACAACAGTTTCTTAAAGTCTCCCTGACAAATGACAATTGAACATAATTAAATAAGCAAAATATTGATAATTTTTGGTTTTGTTTCTTCATCTGAGACAAGATCTCACTATATAGCCCTGGTTGGTTTGGAACTCTTCATGTGGATCAGACTGGGTTCAAACCCACAACTACCTGTCTTCATAAGGGTTAAAGCCATATGCCACATTCCCTACATATATTGTTTTGAGATTAAATATATGTACATATATATTAACCTTTGGAAAAACAGGTTACTATTAATATCATAAATAGTTTTATTGTGCTTTTTGAGACCTTTATGTGTTTTGAATGTCAGGTTCCTTTCGCTACATGATTGCAAGTATCTTCTCCCATTGCATAGCCTGCCTTTTCAAAAATTTCTTGAGATTATAATTGAATCATTTTTTTCTTCACTTCCTCCAAACCCTACCATATAGCTCTCCTTTCTCTCTTTCAAATTTATGGCCTCTTTTGCATTCATTGTTGTTACACAGATATCTGTATATACATATATATTTCACAAATAAATAAATACAACCTGCTCAGTCTGTACAGTGCTAATGTTCTGTGTTTTCCGGATTGAACACCTAGTATTGGAAAACTAATCGATGTGCTCTTTCCTAGGATTTCTCCCATTCTCAGCATTTCTTACTTGCCTTGAGTTCATTGCATAGCATTGAGACCTCATAGACTTTCCCTCATCTACTTTACAAATCTATTGTTTTTTCCTGGTTCAGCTCACATTCAGGCAGTCACAGTGATAAGACTTCATGGGTGAAGCATTTGGCATTTGTTGACTGTTTCTTCTATAGCATTCTGAGTAGAGAGGCCTGGAAACAGTGTCAAGAAGACTGGACATTGGATAAGCAATTCTGTGTCTTGTTCTGTGCTCGGGTGTTTTCAGATCCTGGAGATCAGCTCATCAATACAGAAAAAACGATTCCTATTTCTCAATATCAAGTAACTAAATAAAAATATTTTGCAAAGGAAGTAAGATGAAGGCTCCTGGGGCCTTCAGGGAGACAATGTAGTTGTAATTGAGTGGATATGAAAAAGAAATGGGATTTGTTGTTTCTTTGTTTTAGGCAGGATCTTAAGATCTAAAGTCTGTCTGGGTTACTGACCGATTGCTGTGAAGAGGTACTATGATCAGAACATCTTATAGAAGAAATAGATGCTCGGTCTTACAGTTTCAGATGGGGAATCTATGACTATCATGTCAGCAAGCATGGTAGCCGGCAGTCAGGCATGATGCTGGAGTGATAGTTGAGAGTTCAAATGTGACCCACAAGCAGGAGGCAGAGAACTAGAGAGAAAAACTAATGGGAATGGTACAAGATTTTGAAACCCAAAGCCCACGTTCACTGGCATACCTCCTCCAAAAAGATTACAAGTGATAATACTTTCTGAACAGTTCCACCAACTGGAGACAAATTATTAAAATATATGAATCGTTGTGACCATTTTTTGTTTAAACTATGACACTATTTCTGAAATGATGAGAAAATTATGAAATTAGGTCGTGATAGTGATTGAATGATATTGTATGTATACATAACACAACTGAAGTAGATACTTAAAAGGATGAACTTTATGTCTTATATGCCTATTTTATTACATTAAAAATATAAAAATAGAAGTAAAAACAAAAGTAAATGAGACTTGCAGATGCGTGCATGGCAGGAACAAAACGGTCAAAAACCTGGCACTCTGGTCTTGAGCGATGGGGATCCCTAATAACCTAGGGGAATCTCACAACATAGCACTTATTTACAGGATCTCAATACAGACAAATGCAAAGAGCAAGCAGCTGGCGTTCACATTTAGTGAGAGTCCAAAGGAATTCCTTCCAATACGACATATTTAAGAAAATAGTTTGGAAATGATTGAACACAGTACAGGAAAATATGGGATGTCTTGACAATAGGGAATTTGTGGGACTGTACAACCTTTCTTTGGAAAGGCTGCATTGAAATGGCGTAAGGACCACAATGCTAGCTACTTCTGTAATAAATATAGCTCTGTAACCAGCTTCAGTTTAGGCAACAAACTCCTGAATTTTCTTTAGTTCTTCACCTAGTTCACACACACATCATAAACGCTTGTCACATGTTGGAATGTTAACACACTAGTCATTTTTTCTATAATTGAAAATAAATTTATTTTCATACATTATATTCTGATTACTGTTTTCCTTCCTCTTATTCTCCACCTCCCCTCCCATCCATAACAACATGCTTTCTGTCTCTCCTTAGAGAACAAACAGGCAACTAAGGAATAATAAGATATTATTATTATTATTAATAGTAAGATATTATTATTATTATTATTAAGGAATAATAAGATATTATTAAGGAATAATAAGGAATAATAAGATAAAGGAAAAGATAAATCAAAACTAAATAAATTGCGACATAACAAAACAAGCAAAAAGAACCAAAGGAGATGCACAGGAATGTATCCAGACACAACACACGTGATTTGACAATAATTCAGAAGAAAATGTGCCTATACAATAATTACATCGTTGTCAGCTTGGCCTCTAAAGTTTCGTTGAAATATAGGCATCTATGGTTCAAGCAGCACAAAGTGATGCTGCATGAGTAGACAAAGGATAGATGACAAGGTTACCGGAAGAAAAGATTAACCGTGATAGCTAGTACCTCCGGAAGAAAAATCACATGACTCTAGCTCTAGCCAATAACTCCCACTAAGTTTAGGAGACGTGTGTCAAGGAAAGTGTGAGGCTTCCCCTCTGTGGCTTTATCATGGAGTTATCATCACTCTTAGCCAGAGGCTGCCCTGAGCTAATAAACACAGAACACCTGCAGGAACAACAACGCCTTCCTCAATGAGCTTCGGAAGGTTGTCAAAGAGCAGAGATGCTTGGTAGAAAAATCCCACACTGTGGGGCTGCCTTCTTAGAACAGCAGCTGCATAGCTGCCCGAGCTGAGAGAGGAGGTCGGGGCCATCATTGCGACTTGATATCACTGGACAAAGTACTAGGGCGCTGACATAATGTTTATGAGTGCCAGCTGAGAGGACCTTTCCCGGCTACTTCCCTCTGCTGTGCAATCTTGGGTGTGCTGAAGGAGACTCTTAACTGCTGAAAGTTCTGAGCAATTGGTTACGGAGTCACTGATTGGAGATAGGGAAAGGTTTATTCTTTTATGCTTTCTGGTATTTGTCGTTATTGTGTTCCTTCTCTTCCCCTCATACTCCTCATAATACATATACATACACACACACACACACACAAATTCTGTTACCAGAATTTGGTAACAATTAATATTAATTTAGCCCTTAATACCATTCATGGGTAGATTTTTCCACTAGAATACTCTTCAGATATGAGAACGTACGTTCAGTGTGTAAATGCTGATCTCACAAAGTACATTTATAAAAGCCTCAGTAAAAAAAAAAATAATAATAAAATAAAAAATAAATAAAAATAAAAAGTAAATAAAAATAAAAAATAAATAAAAGCCTCTGTAGCACTGTGTTCATAGGTGGTGTAAGTGCTTGTAGTAATGCTTCACGAACCTCTGTAACTAACAAATGACAAACGTGGATACCAGGAACTCATTGACTGCTTAATAGGGGTGGGGGGGCAGAAAATGAAAGCCCTTTAGAGAATTCATTCTCCTACATTCTCTTCTGGTTTAGGGGAGTAACTATTGCTCCTGATATCAACCATCCTCATCACCATTGCCTTCTCAGGAGGAGAGAATATAAAGCCAGCATTCTCCCTTCTGCTCTTCCTGAATAGCTTTCAAGCCCCTGCTTCTTTGTTACTATCCAAAATGTTAAACTCTGAAAACACAGGTCTTCTGGCTCAGAGTTGGATCTACTTAACCCGTCCTAGCAGCCTGTGCTTTGTGCTTTTAAATTATTTAGAGTTGCCAGAGAAGTTGGAATCTGTTTCATCTTCACCTTGTCTTTTATAATATTTTTTTTTATCTTACAGTGTTCCCATTAGTCCTCATGGGCATGCTTATGGGCTGATATAACCCTCGAAATCACCTTCTAGCATTGAAAATTTTGCCTTGGGGCTTCTAAAGCACAGGAGTGTCTGCTGGGACCCTCTCCTCCAGGCCAGTTGAGTCGATTCCCTGGATCTTTAGTGAAATAAGAAACACACCCTGACAGTAATTCCCTCCATTGGGTTCACCATGCTACATACTGGCAATTGAATGTTACATGTGGATTTTAAGTTTATATTATTTAAAACATACACATGCACACTACCAGAATGCCCTGCTTTCTACTGTCAGTGCAAAGGTGACACATGGGAAATTAAAAGTGACCCGTGTCTCGGGAAGAAAATACATGTACAGTTCGGTGTGAAGCTGTTGAGACAGTGGTTTTACTGTGATTAGCCAATACTGGCATGGCTACCAGGAGTTTTGCTTCAGCCATGGGAACTAGGTGATACCAAAACCTTCCTACACAATTCTGCCTATTCCTACCATACTCTCTAAAAAGAATATGAAAAATGAAAACAAAAACCCAAAGCCCATCATCCTATTTGGTTTTAGGTGAAAATTTCAGATGTTAAGAAAAGAAGAAAGAAGAATATAAAAAGAGCATATATGCCCGTGGCTTTTTCCAAAACTTTGAAGATAGATACCTCCCAGTTGTGAAACATGACCCGAATCCCTCCTCCCTTCAGGCTACTTCTGTGGCCAGGAGCGCGGTAGCTCTCACCCTTCCTTCTGCTAACGTGTCCATGCGGAGCCAGGGCCCAGGCACACAGGATGGCCTGAAGATTTAGAATACTGGCCTGTGGCTTACATGGCATGGATTGCTCTTCACAGCTCTCTGCTAGAACTTTGATTGTTTGCTAAAATGGGTCTAGTCATTTTAGATACCTTTGTATACGGTTCAGGGGAAAGGAATGATTATGAGGCAGTATAAGCAATGCATTCCACTTTGATTTGAAAGGACACACAGAAGAAAAGACTGCAGGAGATACAGCAATATATTTACACTGGTGCCAGCTTTGGCTGATGTTACAGTGGATTTTGTCACATAAATTTTTATATTGTCTTTAATGTCCTAAATTTATGACACAGTTTAAATCAAGAAAATAATTACAAGGGAATTCAGATACCTGTAAATTTGACTTTGTCTTAAATAAATGCAAATTCTTTCAATTTTAGATGAACTTACTTCTAACTATGTATAGATGTGTGTTTGTGTGTGTGTGTGTGTGCAGTTATGTGTAAATAAGTGTAGGTGCCTAGGGAGATCAGAAGTATTTGATCTCCTTGGAGCTGAATAACAGGGGCTTGTTTGTACACAGTTCTAAGGGGGTACTGGGAACCAATGGGTCCTCTGCAGGACGAGCATGTACCCTTTAACTGCTGAGCTATTTCCCCCGCCCCAAGTGAGAATATTTTCTTAAGATTCATTTTCTTACGTAATGGTAGCTTTTATCCACATCTGTTTTTACTAGGGCATTTTGTATCAGTTCAAACAATCCCCGGATGTCAGAGGTTCATATGTTTTCTCTCTCTCTTACATGGGGAATGGGCATTTTTAGAGGGCTCCTTTTCTATGTTCCTGACTATAGAAAGCTATCTAGGCCTCCTTTCCAAGGTCAGAACGAAAGAACAATTGCTGTCCTGGGACACGTTCTTCTCTATCTACAGGACAGGAACAATTGAGTTGGTGGAAACTCATGATGTCATCGGGGGCTCAGAGAGCACATACATCACATACCGCAGTGACGCAGGGCTGTTGCTGGTTGCAGCAGAGGGTAGGAAATGAGCAGGCTCCCCCCAACCAACCACATGGCAGCCAGAGGGCCAGACTGGGCTTGTGTCTAAGATAAAATCTTAGACACAAAATGGTCAGCTCAAAGAACAGATGCAGCTAGAATTTTGGAAGAGAACACTAAACTGTCCTTTTGTGGAGCAGAATCATTTCATATTTCTAAGAAAAATACATGCGAACATGCTTCTTGTTTTGCTGGTTAGAACATAAGCATCACTGAATTATCGTTTTAACCAATTGGATATGGTTAAAATCCATCAGTTTGTTTATTTCAATTTTTCTTACTGTGAATGAGACTGAACACTACTTACGTTGAAAGGTCAGTTGCATTTTCTTTCCAGAAATGAAAATTTAAAGGAATCAGCCTATACATATATAAACATTTGGAACATTCAATTTTACACAAAAGTCTTTGATTCTATTTGAACAGATAGATCCCTCTCAGTGGTAGAAAGTGTGTGTCCAAACATGCTTTCCTACATGATTGTCCGTGTGCCAACATCAACCATGACCGCCATGTGTACCTGCTCCCCTTCTGTACAGCAGGAGTGTCGTAAGTGCAGGCAGCTGAAGACACACACATTTGTGATGCCATGGTATTTCTCCTGTTCAGGAATCTGAGTGGCTTCCCGGCAGCTCTGTCTTACAATTGTTCACAAGGTTCCATTTAGTAATTGGCCAGGAACAAAGTCGTCTGGATAATCTATCAGTCAAAAATATGCTATGAAGACCCTTGCCTTGGCTGTAGTCCGGCTTTAACTTCTGAACTTGGCTATTATCTGGAGGCCTCTGATGCTGAGCAGTTGCTTCTCCACAGGCCTCTATATATCTTCATGATACAGTCTCTGGTTTCCTTACACAGCAAGTGTTTTAAGTCAGAGAGAAAGCTCCCAAGACAGAAAAAGATTTTGGTTTGGTTTTACTGATACAATCTCAGAAGGAACACACTATCACTTCAATAATTCACTATAAAAGAGATCTCATTCAGGAATTAAACTATTATCTTTTAATATTTCTTTATTCTGTGTGAGTGAGCCTAAGTCATGCATGTACCTCGGCACATGTGAGGACGTCAGAGGACAACTTGTTAAAGTTTGGTTTTTTCCTCCATTGTGTGGGTTCCAGGTGCTGCATTCAGGTCACCAGGCTTGGCAGCAATACCTCTATCCACTGAGTCATGTTGCCAGCCCTATTTCTTAAACACACTATTAAAAGATATGTGGATATATATTTTTTAAACTACCATGTCACCTTATATTTTGGCTACATATCCCAAAATTCTACCATGTGCTGGAAGTATGATCTTCAGTGTGGTGGTACTAGAATGTTAGAGTCATTATCAGTGGAGTGATAGAGGACCCTGCCGAAAGGTATTTGGCACAAAAGCATTGCCCTTAGAAGGTACTAAATGCAGGTTTCACAAGGTTGGAGTGGTTCTTTATGAACATCAGTTAATAAAAACAAGCCTGGGACCTTGCTGAGTGTCCCTTTAAACATGCTTTTCACCTCTTCCTCAGGTGTCTCTGCCATTCTGATCCCACTTGCCAGCTGAATCAAGCAGATGCCTGTATCATACAGAAACAAATAACTATGTTGTCTTTATATTGTCACATAGACTCGACTAATCTTTATGATTTTGGCGACTTTTACAAAGTAAATCTTAAAATCATTCATCTGCCTGTGATTTATACTAAGGGACATGTTTGTAAACATGCGCTGTTTTATATTTCTACTGACCTAATGAACCAATTGAATGATGGATACGCAAACATTCAGCAAATTCTAAAGAAATGTTCTCCTTTGGAAGGCTTTATAATTATCATTTTTATGTGATGACACAGCCAAACATGTCTTTTTGAATTCTAGTTTTGATTTGCTGAGACTGGCTCTTGGATCCCCATTGGAATGTGAGTTATGGGCCAGTTATGGAATTTTCCATCATAACATTTCATGTGGATTCAAAATGAACTGCAGCCCAACCCGGGAATCAAGCATAAATGTGCCAACAAGTTTACACTCTGGCTCATTTCTGCACTTCTAGGGATCTCTGTTTATCCTTTGTTTTGCTATCTAGTCAGCTGCAACTAGTTCGGTGTATGTAAATATGTGAGCATGCTTAGATGTGAAACGAGGGAGCGCATGTCTTTACAGAATAGTGCACAGAAGTCGCGTACCTCGTGTAATCTGGGGAAAAACTGGACAAGACCTCCTGACTCTTGGCTCTCCTTTGCAATGGTCCTGTAACGTCCTCCCAGGGTTCTTCCATGACTGACTTTTTAATCATAACGATCTCTGGGATGCAAATAACTCTGAACCAGAGGTGAATCCCAACTAAAGCTTAGCTGAGCCAGAGGGACGAGACGCAAGAATGAAAGAAAAGAAAGTATCTTTGACATGGGCAAGAGATTTGGATGCAAAGACAAACTTTGTCTGTAGCTGTCAGTCGATCCTCACAATGATCTTGGCCTGGGTCTTATTCCGCAGGGCAGGCTGGTTCTGAGTCCTTGGTGTTATTCTTGCCAGAGCTTCAGAAGTGCTTGGGGGGACAGCCATATAATCTCCCACTCTATCTGGATTTTTAAACCAAGAATTTTTTTCCCAGTTGTAGGTTGCTGCACTGAATCCGACACACATCCATGTTTTGCCCTACTAATGTATGAATGTTAGGATTGAAAAACATCTTCTGTAAACTTATTTTTGTTTTCATTTCTTTCCAGACCCAGATAGACCACAGTCCTAGGTTGGCACACTAACAATGCTGTGGAGCTGCGTGCTGCTTGCTGCCCATCCCTGAACTAAAGCTCCGCAGTTTATTGAAACTCCCTGCCTCTTTACACCATCTCATCTCCTGCCTCACACACCACCGTTTACCATCCCACTTGAATTGTTGTTATTTATGCACAGGCAAATCTTTCTTTTCAGATTGATTTCTATCCGATATGCAGGAGTCGATTGCCTGCAAGCACATAGGTGTGCCACTTACACACACGCTCACCGAAATCAGAAGAGGGCTTCCGATGCTCTGGAACTGGAGGTCCAGATAGTTGCAAGCCAACATGTGGGCGCCAGGAAACAAACTCACATCCTCTGCAAAGGCAGCAAGTGCCTTTAATCACTATTATCTCTCCATCCACAAATTGCTCTTCTGAAACCAAACAACTCCATAAAAGTGATGGTAAAGGCAAACTTTAGGACCAACATTCTTTAAAAAATAATTACCCAAATTTCGGGTAGGTACGGGTCCTATGGGCTGTGCATTGTGGCATTTGTGAGTTGAGTGCAGGTCCGGAGTGTCATGAGAGCATGCTCACTGCCTCTCTGCCTGATGACAGCACATGCCCTCAATATTGCTGCAGCGTCTTCTGCACCAAGCAGCTGTGCAGCTTGTCATACCAAACATAGGGTCATGAGGAATGCAAGTGTGGGAGGCAGCATCTACTCACAGTGTCCACTGGCTCTGGCTGCTGTGTATTATCCACCATTATCCCATAATCTGTTGTCATTGACCATGAACAGTGTTTTGCTACTGTAGATGAAGCTTTGGTGTCCTCCTCTTGGCTGCAGGGAGTTCCAGGGTTTTCACCTACTGTAGATGATGCTATGTAAGCCTTTGTCTTTGTTTGTCAATGGCCATGTTGAACCAGCTGAAGCTTCTCTTGAAGGATGCCGGATGTGACATGAGGCAGGGAACTGCTTTAGTGGAGTGTTGCCAGGAGGGCATCCCCTCCCCACCCTCAGGAAATTGATCAGGCAGTTCTGCCAGTGAGGGGAAACAACACCATTCTCAGGACAGAGTAAGCAACTGCTTCATGAGAGTTTCAGCATGCTTCTCTGGGTTTGTTTCTTTGGGTTTCTCTTCCTTTTTTAAAAAATACATTTTTTATTGATATTTTTTGAGCTCTAGATTTTCTCTGTCCCCTTCCTGCCTCCCCCCTCTCCCCTTCAATTCTCCCCCAAGGTCCTCATACTCCCAATTTACTCAGGAGATCTTGTCTTTTTCCACTTTCTACTTACCGTGTAGATTAGATCTATGTAAGTCTCTCTTAGTGTCCGCATTGTTGTCTAAATTCTCTAGGATTGTGGTTTGTAGGCTGGCTTTCTTTGCTCACTATGAGTGAGTATGTCTTTCTGTGTATGGGTTACCTCACTCAAAATAATATTTTCTAGCTCCATCCATTTTCCTGCAAAATTCAAGCTCTTGTTATTTTTTTCTGCTGTATAATACTCCATTGTGTAAATGTACCATATTTCCTCTCTGTCCATCATTTAATCTCCTAATTGATGGTCTGGAATTCAAGGTTTCTATTCTATGTTCATTTTTTTTCAAATAAAGTGTGTTCTACAAATTATGTATGATCCAGGTAAAAAGTAAATATTGGAATAATGAAAACAAACAACAGCAGCAACAAGAACAAAACCCAACTTCGGTGGCTCGAGTTATGATGTTACTGAAGCCATCTGAGCTGCACATGAGAAACAGGCTAGAGGCAGGTCTATGGCAGAACACAAGACTCTGCTTTTCCTTGTGGTTCTTTGTGTTTATCTTAGACATCATCTACAATTCAGAGCCATGTCTTCAAAACTCAATACTTTTTGGCCTCATTTCTTTCCTTTTGTAAGAAGTTAGATGTCTTCAATATTTGATTCTTTATTGTTCTGCTCTCTTATATTTTTTTTTAATTTTTTAAAAATATTTATTTATTTATTATGTATGCAATATTCTGTCTGTGTGTATGCCTGCAGGCCGGAAGAGGGCACCAAACCCCATTACAGATGGTTGTGAGCCACCATGTGGTTGCTGGGAATTGAACTCAGGACCTTTGGAAGAGCAGGCAATGCTCTTACCCTCTGAGCCATCTCTCCAGCTCTGCTCTCTTATATTTTATATACACTTCCCACCCTCACATTTAGTGCTTCGGAGTCCTGAGATGGTTGCCTTATCTTTAGCCTCAGCTTTGCATTTGATAAAAAGAAACTTCTGGAAAGAAGAAGGAAGGAGAGCATTTTTATTGATAAAGGAAGAGTTCTCCCAGAAATATATGAGAGATGCTCCCTTGCGTGTTGCCAGCTAGTATGCTGTCAAGTATCCATCCCTAGGAATAAAACAATCTTATCCAGTTTCCACTGTGTTCTTATGACCTACATTACCCTACTACTCCCAACATCCATGATTAAAAAAGGAATAGGGGGAGTGGATTATGAGCAACCAAATGTCAGTTCTTAAGAAGCTGCAAAACCCTCAAAGTCTAGCTCTGAAACTACTTTTTTTCCCTCTTGCTGCCTCCTTTGTTGGAAACAAGTGGTACCCTCTAGAAGCATTTCAAAGAGAGGACAGGATGTTTATAGAAACTGTCAAGCTTAAGAACTGTGCCTGGTACACAGAGGGACGTGAGCACCCACAGAGCCAAACAGCATTGTCTTTTGTAGATGGAATATGCATCAGACCTACTTTATGGTCAAGAAATAATTTTATTCTCTGTGTGTTAATTTCACATCCTGTATTCTCCTAGACAACCCTCTTGCCACGTCTGCAGACCAGGGAAAGACTGAGTCACATATTTTTTTATTAGTAGTAGTATTAGACTTCGACTCTGTAACCTGATGCAGTGTGCAAACACAAGCAAAGCAAATACATGACAACATGAATAAATTCATTGAAAGTAAACTATCCTCTTATAATTACTTTCTTGGATATTCAGCATAATTTCTTCTCCTCAGGCAGGGTGGGCAGTTATAACTAGTTGTCAAATCACACATACCATTAATATTAACAATATAGCATTTGTTGAAGACTTTCAGTATGTCATAGATAGGTAAAAATATGGCTGGGACCCTGAAGATGAGCTGATACTATAAAATAAATGAACATGGTTGATTTCGAATAATAATAATTCTTCCATACACCTTCCATTTTCTAGGTGGAATGTGTGTAACCAATGGAATTCAATATTCCTATAGTTTTTGATACATTTTTTTACCATTTTTATAAGGGTCACATGTCTTTAATTAAGTCAGATATCTAGCCAAAACACAGTAGTTTTGATTCTTAAGTGATTAAGACATTAATGTGACCAAAATAAATATATACAGTTTCAGGAAGATGGTGACCAAAGAGAAAAAGTACCTGGAAAGGTGTATATTTAGCAGGCAGCATGGAAGAAATCTGAGCTGTAGTGCATCTATCTAGATTTCATAATCCTTGTGTATGGACATCTTGCCTTGTAAAAACAGTGTTCCAAAATCTGGATGTAGTGGCATGTGCTTATCATCACTGCAGAGGGGAAATGGAGATAGGTGGACCGCTGTGGCTGTGACTTACCGGTGAGCCGGTTTAGCATCATCAATGAGTGTGAGTACTGTTTTGGGTCCCAGTATTGTTTCAAAAAATGAGGTGAATGACTCTGGAAGAATAATATCCTAAAGGGATCTCTGGCTTCTACATGAATACACACACACACACACACACACACACAAGCCCCCTTTCAAAAATCACTTTAATCACCTTCAAACGCTTTCGATAAGAGTTTACTATGACCACCCTGATGCTGTCATCCTCTGCTGAAGCATTTTATCTAATTATCCTCTATCAATTAGCTCTCGAGAGACAGATACTAGAGAAAGAACCAGAATGCATGATCAGAGAAGCCGTCAATGATCTCCTGCCTCTCCTCATATGATCCAAAAAGCAGAGAGAATCATCTGCCCCCTCCTACTACTCCCTGAGTCTCCGTAAATGTCTTCGGTCCTCCAAAACCTCTAATGGCCAATTTTAGTCAGATGGCTCGGCCCTCTGATTCCACGTAAACTTTATTGGCAGTCTTGCATGTGTCAGAGTGCGATCAAAACATCCCACAACACTCTGTATTCCACCTTCACTAATGCATCTGTCAGCTGTCTCTCCCACTTCCGCTTTCTGGTTAGTTTTGCTCATCTTCAGCTACAGAGGCTTTTCTCAACCCTCGCGTGTCTCTCCTTAGCCACAGTATGTAAGAGGCTGACCTGTGTCCCCCTCACTACATCTAAACAACCTTCATTCCCATGTCCTTTTCATTCAGAAGGGTCTTGGTACCATTGCTCACTTTATACAGACAATATTTCTTACCTGATACACGGTGAAACCAGTTTTTGAGAATAAGAAGTTAAAAGAATGGATATGGCTTTAATTCCAACATATACTGAACAAACAGCTTTCTGCTTATATATTTTCTGTGAAGCCAAAGGAGTTTCTTGGCACCGACTCTCCTAGCTTCTCTCTCTGGCCTTGTCTTAAGTCTCCTTGTCTAATTATTTACAGCGGCAAGCCTTTTCCATCATTCTTGATTTGATTTCTTAATTTATCCTCACTTCTGTCCTTAGGATATTTATTGGGTAGGCAAAGGGCAAAGGAGATTTTTATGCAGGTCGCACCTTCACCTGAATAACAATTCTGGATGGCAGGGAAGTCAGGCTCTTTCTATGGAGATTAAGAGCCTTACATCTGGAGGGTTATTTAATAAGGGAGGAACGTTCACATGTTGTCTTGCTGACTTTTAAAGGTAATTAAAACTATAACTGAGCTAACAGTGAAGGCCCTCCATGGATAGGAGGGGAGCATTCTGGAAACTGACAAGTTGAAGAAGAAACCACCCTAAACCTCCCAAGCAAGCAACTCTGACATAACTAGGCAGCAAGCTCATAAATCAAATTTAGCGCACAGAGTCACCATGCTCAGTGGATTTTGAAGGTTAAACATCTCAGTCGTTAATTTGCACTTATTATTGTAACTCAGAACATGAATAGGCTTTGGTTTAAAATTTAGGTATGTAACTAACGAACATATAGCATTTCCAACTATGGGCTAAAATTTAAAGTATTCTGTATATAAAAAACTAAAAGATTTGTCTGTCTATAATCCCAATTGCTAAGAAATTAACAAGCACAAATGTGAGATTTTTAGTTTCTTATGTCTGAGAAATTCTTAGACTCTGTGGCTTTTAGATTAGTTCCAGCAGCTTCTTGCCTTTTACATTTAGAATCGCCCATAGTATACGACACTACCCATACATAGGCAAGGATAAAGTCATCATCTGTCACCTGCTTTTATGGGTTATTCTCTTGCTTTTTAACTTTTTAAAATTAACTCACAAAGTAAACAACTTTCCATAGGTACTTATCATACATATTTTATCTCGGTTGGTTCATGTCTTTGTCTCACTATACCCTAAATAAGCTTTTTGTAGAAATGGAACATTGGCTGCCTTACTTCTGCTTTCTCTCATATCCATCCTTTCATGCCTACGCTAAGGGTTCCCACTTTTAGTCATTGTGTAGAGTGATGTGCACCCTGATGGGAAGAAGTGGCAAATGCTCCACAATATTCAACTAGTTTTTCTTCTTTTACTAGCTGAATTGTGTCAACTTTTTTTTTCAAGAATTATCTTGCTTCTCCCCACCCCGTTTTTCTGAACTTCTTTCTCACTGCTCATATTAGAAAGAATGGGAAGCATGGGAAGAAGCTCAGCACATCCGACTTTTACTTCCTCTGAATGGAGACAAGTCTACCCTGTCTTTCAAGTAGGCTGCACTGGGTATCACTCACTTACTTTTAATTATTGGCATTTATGCCTTTTTTCAACTTTACATATTACTTAAAGGTTCAAAGAAATTATTCCCTTCTGCCAACCTGGAGAACTTCATTTGGAATACAGAGGTAGGATGGGGCATCCCAGCATATGCTGAACGGAGTCAGTCTAAACAGTTGACAGTTGACTGCTTGTTGAATCCTACTCTATTTGCTTTTCAAAAACAAGGGGAAAGGTATCGTGTGTCTCTTCCAAACAGTACTCACTGGGGTCTGTCAGTGAACCTGTCCTTTCATGTTTAAGTATTTCTTTGTAGGAAATCTTTCAACTTAGGCTATTCCACAGCTGAAGACAGAGCTACTGTCCAAAATCAGGGCCACCAAGACCCAATGCCAAATGCTCTGAGAATTCCCAGGAAGCTACTGTCTCACACCATGCTCACTGCCAGCAGAAAAGTCTTCAAAAGCTGAATCTTCCCAGGTCCTGAAAATACTGATGGCTTTGACATTTTGATCTCCTTAAAATAACAGAAAAGAGTAGAAGAGATGCATATCTCCCTCACACTTTTTTTTAAATGATCTGAGTATAAATTTGTTAAGGGAAAGTGAGAAAGGAGATTTAAACTTTTATAGAAATTTATGGACTTTGAAGTGGTTAGGGGTGTGGTTGAATCCCTAAATTGTTATACTAACACCTTTACTTCTCACTTAGTTGTTGAAAGTTCAGAACTCAGCTTCTAAATATTGTATGAGATTGTATTTATTCATCTATGTATTTATTTGCATGTTTATCTATTGGTAAACATGATAAACACTGAGAATCTAACCCAGGGACTGGTGCATGGTATATAACCGAGCTATATCTGCATAATAAGACTGCATAGTTTCAGCTTTATGTCCAAATTAGGGAATCTAATTATGTGATTGAAAAATAATAGTAATTATGGGCAATTGTAGTGCACACATTTAATCTCAGCACTCAGGAGGCAGAGGCAGGTAGATATCTGTGAGTTCAAGGCCAGCCTCGTCTATAAAGTAAGCTACAAGGCAACCACAGTAGCTAAACGAAGAAACTCTGTATAGAAAAAAACAAAACAAAAAAAAGAAAAAAGAAAATCAAAAATCAATATTAAACACTAGAATATTTGATTTGAAATTAACAGGGATATAAGGGGATCTTTTCAAGCTAATTTTGATTTACATTCCCTGGACAGCATCATGGTTGACTGAGGAAGTCTACTGCAATTAGAGTTCAGTTTGTTTTAGAGTGACCAGAAGTTGCAGCCTTCTAATATCTAACTTGAGATTAAAGTAAAAGGGTAAATCTCCCCCAAAGATGGTGAGTGCTACCACCATCTACCCAAATGCCAGTTTTCTGACTTATACATAGATGGTTCAGGATTAAATACAGCCTTTTGCTAGTCTGGTGGACGTCAAACCTGCAGTTCCAAAGTAAAAAAAAAATATGTTTAGTAAAAATTATACCACATGTCACTAAAAATGAGCCCAGCAGATTCGATAAGTATGAGGTAATTCTTTTCCTGGTGATATGTGACAATCACTAATCTTTCTGCTGAAATCTTTATGTGTTGATGAATTAGCCAATTTGCACTGGTAATCCATGTCTGATCCGGTTACTTCAGTCACCTTAATAATCAATGCAGATCACTGCATGATCGATTCAGCAGCAAGATGGGAATTAATCATAAAGACAGTTCTCTAGACTATGGTCCAATGTAGAACTCACAAATAGATGTGGCAGTATGCCAAGGATATTCCCCCCCACCACCACATTGCTTTAGTGAAGCTTCCTTTCTCAGTCTTCCTTTTGTTGGAACAACTACAATTTCATTCCACTTCTAAAAGAGCATAGACAGTATTGCATTACAGACATCAAACTTGGGGGGTGAGAGAGAAAGATCCTGAAGCTGCGTGGTGAGGGAGGTGGGCAGGATCCGGAAGAACTGGGGAAGAGGGAAGAAAGTGAATATAATGCATTGTATAAGAACTAAAGAAGTTTAAAAAGGAATGAAAAAAGTTTTAAAAGGAATAAAAGAAGTGAGATTTTTGGAAAATTATTTATTTATTAAGCATCCAGGCCCTTGAATGGTATTAAGATCCTTATGAAGAAGGTTTGGGGCTCTCTTGGTGTTTCTGCCTGGAAAGAATAGACATAACAATAATAAGACAGTGACATTTTAGGCAGAGAGTGAGTCATCCAAAGCACCAAACTTGCTGGTGCCTTAACTCAAGAGCTCCTGAACTCTAAAGTCTGAACAATATATTTACATTGATAAAATTCAGGCAGCCCAAGAATCACAGAGAGCTTAAGACATCTTCCAACTGACTGTTATTTTTCTTGAGCGACTCTGAGGGAGGGAACTAATAACAGTATTCGAGGATAGTATGCATAAAAATACTTAATAACATACCTCTGACCTCTGACAGCCTAAAAAAGTTAGGCCCGTTAACACAAGGGCCCGTAATGCAAAGGTCTATACAATGAATTTATTTTTAATATGGATGGTATGAAGACGGTCATATAGTTCCTCCACAGAGCAGCACTGAGTTGGAGCCACACTGAAAAATCAATGCGTGCCCTGTTGAAAATTGCAGGCTCTGTGTGAACCATTGGAAATCACATTGGCAGGTGAAGACGAGTTTGGGGATGAGGGAGTCTGGCTTTTGCCAGGGGTTTTTGCATCCTGTGTTTTCCCATGAAAGCTAGGATTTGAGAAACAGCTTTGTGCTACCTAAAGTTTTTCATAAAGGATTTTCTTCCCACAGTACCTTACTCGAAATATGGAACTTTCTAATTGGATTTTCATCCTTTCCTGAAGTTAGTCACTTATTTCAGTTGCATCGGGGAACAAGTATATGCAGTTCGCGGAGGTCACTGTGGTCATAGATGTCCTTGCACTTGGTCCCCTTCAGCCAGCAGTCTCACACTTTACAGGAGGCACTGCCCAGTTGTTTTTAATGATTATCGTGTCAGTGGGCATGAAGGTCACATGACAGAGTGTGCATGGCCAAGCGAGGATTCAGGTGAGAACTATCAGCAGGTAAGTGCAAACACTGAACTTCTTGTAGATAAAAATAAATGTTTTCATTTCATCAGCTACGATGTTGAGCAGGCACTGCAGAAAGAGCTATAAAAATATTAACATCAGAGAGTCTACAAAAACGTGAGAGAAAACGTCCTTAGAAAAATCATCAATGCCGTATTTTAAATAAACGTTTTTTTTAAAAAACTATATGGAACATACAGATATTGATTCAGATCAAACATGTTTGAACAAGTGTCAGTAATACAGGCTTAACTTTTAACTAGTTAAGTACAATCATAAGAAGAAAATTAAATTAGTCTTATTTATTATTTAAGCAATCATTTTGCCTTGTTTCAAATCTTGACATATCTATACACATATGTATGCATTCTTTCATTCTATCATGCATATGAATATGTATTTATATATTTTTACCCTAAAGACCAAGTCACTTTTCCTGAGACAAAGAGACCTGTGATTTATCCTAGAATATGGTTGATAAGCCAGGGTCACTCTACTGGAGTATTGCATGAAGGATTACATTCTCACATACAAAGTTCTAACATTTATATTCAAACCACACTTGCCAATATTCGAATAATAATAATGAAGTCTTAGAAGATGCGGTGGCCTGAGACATTTTATCTCTTAGGGCAAAAAGCTGTGTTCTCAGGCTGACCCTCAAATAACTTTAAAAAGAGCTTTTTATTCATTTGTCTTGTGCTCCAACAAACCACTAGTTCTGTCATTTTGAAACCGAGAGAGAGAGAGAGAGAGAGAGAGAGAGAGAGAGAGAGAGAGAGAGAATATTCAAACCTTATGTTTTTCTTTTCTTTTTCTCTTTACGGGTATTTTAATTTTTCATTTTTTATTAAAAATAGATTTTTTAATACAGCATATCTTACTTACAGCTTCTCTTTCCCTTACTCTTCCTAGTTCCTCCTCACTTCTCCTTCCATCCAGACCCACATGAAATGATCTTTCAGTCCCCAAAGAGTTGCTAAGCACACACGTTAAGTACCGCTGTTCTAGAGGAAGGTACTGAATATCAAAGAAGTAATAACTCCTCATACCACTCCTTTGCTGCTTTGCAAGAACAAAAAGATACTGAAGGGCCAACTTAATCTTTTAGTTCATTCTTCTTATTTGTGACTAATTCAACCCTAGATATCTCATGGTTCTAAATTCTGTTTGCGTTTAATCCAAAATAACTAGTTTGAGCATTGTGGTATTTGCAGAGAAAGGCAAGATAATCAAAAATGAAGGCAGTCATTGTGCAGCGAAGAGAAATGTTTTGAAAGCTGAAGCAGCTCAGGCCTTATTTTATATGATAGTTGTTCTATGAGGACTTGGAAGTTATGAAACATGGGTGATATATATCATCAAATGGAGAAATTCTGACATTATGGTTGTTGCTAATTGTTCATTTTAGTTGTGTGGGTTTTTGTTTGTTTGTTTGTTTGCTTGTTTCCCAGTAAGTGATCCTAACTCTCTGTCTCAGTGAGTGGGAGAAATGTCTTCAAAGCTAGAGACTTTTAGTCACTATTGTAGGAATTGACACTTTTCTAAATTTGAATAGAAATGAATTCAATAAAAAAGGACACAATGACAGATTTATGAAAGTAATGTTCCTCCACATGATGAGATTCTTATTCTAATGTTTCTTTACTGTAATCCATTAAAATTATGCAAAAATTTATTATTTAAGTGATAGTAAAGAATTCATTATAAGATTAATGGTTCTGGTTTACCAATTCACTTACTAGGTCTCTTAATTATTTAGCTCATTAATTCTATAAATGTCAGGCTTACCACGAACTCTAGTGATTTGCATAAGTCAGGTTGTGATTCTACTAGTGGAACAGTTTAACAACTTCAAAGAGAAATTTGACAGCATTTATCCATTTCCAGTTAAATAAAGGTGTTTTTTATTCCCTTCCAATCCAACAAGAAAAATCCAGCAGCTGAGAAATTCTAACGATATACTTTATGTATTCATTGTCCAACCCTGTCCAGTTAATGTGTCTGATGGGCAGGTGAAATGGCAAAACAAGATCTTCAAAGGACAGAAATATCTCCCAGATTAAACAATATGAAGAATTCAACTTTAGTAATCATGTCCTACTTAAAATCATTTCTATCAGTGAAAAGAAGGGTCCCCCTTCAAGGGACTCCTATTTTATTTTATTGTTTATTAAAAAGGGATAATTACTAGCAAAACTTCAAGAAAATCACCACCTCATTACTCTCTGGGTCCTAGAGCAGCAGTAACTGGTCATGGGTGAAGTCACATCATACTTGGCCACTGTTTACATTTAATACAAGTGACTCTTGTGATATAAAGCTGCATTATTAGATTTAGCAGTGGGATTAGGATAGCCATTGGTGATTACTTAAGATTCACCAAGGGGTATTTAGACAATGCATGGAATGAGATATTCTTTCTATATTTTATTATTCTGCTAAATTTTTCAGTTCCTTATGATTGAAACCAAGCATGGAAATCTGCTATCTGTCTGTCTATCTATCTATCTATCTATCTATCTATCTATCTATCTATCATCTATCACTATGTGTAAATCTTTCTTGGGATACATTTTTATGAAACTTAGGAAATCATTAAAAATAACAAAGTGGGTCTCAATTTTACAATTGCATGTTGCATAATTAATAATAATAATAATAATAAAATAATAAGCAACCACTTTGCTTCTCTATCTTTATAGCTATTTGTTGACAAAACATAGATATTTAATTTTGGAAGACAAATATGTGTATGCTAATAAAACTTTATGAGAATAATCTGCCTTAAATCAATCATATACAAATGTCAATTTTAATACTGATGGAATCAGTATTCTACAACAAAGCCAAATGATTATTTTTTTAAATATTTATTTATTTATTATGTATACAATTCTGTCTGTATGTATGCCTGCAGGCCAGAAGAGGGCACCAGACCTTATTACAGATGGTTGTGGGCAACCATGTGGTTGCTGGGAATTGAACTCAGGACCTTTGGAAGAGCAGGCGATGCTCTTAACCACGAGCCATCTCTCCAGCCCCCAAATTATTTTTTAAAAAGTATTATTTCACCTAAGGAAACAGTAAAAGCAATAAAAAAGCTTCATCATTTGCCAATAAAAATTTGAAAGTATCATCAAATCTTCAAGACTATTTTCCATCTGCAAGTCTGACTCCACACTTGTGGAATAAAGATAGATTGTTGAAGCAGCTCTTGCATTGCTCTCAAACATAGTGCATCCTGCAGAAGAAAAGGGAGTACTTCTACTTGATCTCTGCTTTAGGAACAAGAAGCCGCTTTCTATAGACTCCGCCAGTATTTATTAGATACATTGGCCATCATACAATGGAAGTTCGCTGGAACTGGAACTCCTCAAATGGTATCAAATTTCATTAGGGCTTCCCTGAAAATCTGCCTTCCTATATCATCTCTGACTCTGCAAGAAAGAAGCCAGGGCTAACCAGGTCCTTGCTAAGACAGACAGAGTAAACCTGGCCCCTCCTATGGCTAGTATGTCAGAGGTCATTGGGAGGAATTGGCCACTTGGGGCAGAGGTGCTTAGTCATTCGTCATGTGATCTTCATGTGGGAAAAAATTTACACTTAATAAACAGTTACTACAGGAACGTGATTTCACAAGCTTTTTCCCATCCTCTTTGAAAGGTCCAAACATCAAGGAGCTCTTGTCACTGCATGAGATTGTAGATGGCGTGTGGAAGCTCACAAAAAGCGCCTTAACAGGCCCAACAACGCATCTCTCAGAAGGCCATTCCCCAAATTGGTAAGATGTGTATATAACGCCCGCCACGCCAGGTTGCTGTGAGGACTCAGGTAACATCTATGATGGAATTGGTAGATAATGAAGCTTGATGGGCCATAATTGGAAGGTGTGATTGTCTAATGAATCAGTTAGTTTAACCACGGCACCATCACCCGCTCCAGCTGTTTGGTCCAGTTTTCCTGCTGATTCACCAAAGTAGCTTCCTGCTGTCTCATTACCACTTTATGTTTAACATGGCAAAGATCAAGATTTTAATTTTTTACTGGAACCTACGCTTCTCTTTTCAACTATGCAGTCCCTGTGGGGAATATTACTCCAGTGTCAATCAAACGGACTGAAGGCTGAGCCCATTTTAGATGCTGCTCCCCCAATCTCTCGCTCCTCAACCATGATTTCATTAAGTCTTGCCACTTGCTAAGCAGCATCTCTAATTCCTGGCCTTTTACATTAAGAAAAAAAAAAGAAAAAGAAAAGAAATCCCAATAAGTACATTGTTCCGTTTCCTCTCATTTAATACACCTCATGCAAAAATACACCTGTAACCTTAGCAATCAGCATTTTTTGTGCTTTGTGTGAAACCTCCCCCAAGATAGAAGAAATGAGAGCTTGAGAATTCCTAAATGACACCTGCTTCCATGTGTATGCAAACACACAGAGAACATCTCCATTCCCACTGTGGTCCTGGGGAGAGTCCTCTGTGCTCTGTCTTTCACTCAGGGTTAAGCTAAACAGAGAAGACCTAGTAAAAGTCTGCAAAATGCTGGGCCTCCAGAGGAAATCAACACTTTTGCCACCTTTTCCCCAAGGCCCTAAACACTATAAAACACACTCCATGATGGGAGACTCTAATCCCAGAGTCAAAGTGAAAACAATGGCAGATGTAGAGTCTCATTGGTACACGTCTCAGACTAGGCACTGTGCGGGATTTATCTTCCAGTTCAGAACAAAATGTCTTTGGTGCAAGCTGTGGTGGCAATAAAGCCAAAAGAAGCGAAGACGTTTAGATAACAGTCAGAGGTGACCATTGCAGGAGGATAGTAGCTGTAGGTCAGAGCAAGCATCTGGGAGAAAAAGGAACACAGATGATGTGTGAATACAAGCAGGCTTCTTAGTCGTCCAATGAACCTTAATTATGGTGAATATGGACTTCCAAAGAAGAACACCACATGGATGTATCATATTGAAATGGTTATCAAATAAGTGACTAGCGAATTTTGAAAATAACTTACTGAGCCCTCCCCCTCCAAGGATGTGTTTATTTCACTTGGCATGTTTACTTCTTTATCATTGGCATGCAAAACAGCTAGCGATTGACCAATGTTTAAACACCAGGTCTTTCCTATCTATTCACATTGAATTCAGATAATAGATAGTTAAGAAGATTATGCATCCCTTAGGGATGAAGGAATATTAATGCTACCAGGAAAACAGCATCTTTGTCGTACTTGTTGATCCGCAGTTTGAATGACTATCACGATGTCTGCATATTAAAGATGGTTATCTTAAGTACTTCCTTGCTCTCCATAACAAAAACGAGGTGGAAGTCTTATTGTACAAACCTCTTCATATTCATTTCTTTCCTAGGCTCTTCTAAACTTTCTGCATCCACAGCAATTCCCCACTGAGCGCTCAATCTTTCGTGTTGCGGTATAGTGTTAACAAAAGAAGTTCACAGGATTTTAGAGAAAAGTTTCTCAGCTATCAAAAGTGCTCTCTTAGATATTTATTCTCACTTTTTATTTACCAGCGGCAAGTACACTGCGTGAAAAAGAGCAAGGTAGCATAGCTTAAGTTTCTGTGGTGTTTTCCTTGCTCGCTCTTTTTATACCTGGCTACCTTAGGCAAGTTCTTTAACTTTTTCTGAGTCTTTTTATTAGAATACTTGAACTGTGAAACCTGCCAAATTAGTCTTGCACGGATGCCCTATAGGAAGACAATTCATTTAACAATCCAGCACCGCGAAGAGAGACTTTCCTAATTCATTCACCGTCTGCTAGTTCACTCCTTTGTTTCACCAATAGGCAATCTGTCTGAATTCTGTACCATGCCATTGGTTTGTTCCTTTGATTATACAGATGAATAATTCAACTTAAATTCTGTCATCCAGGAATTTGTCTCTGGGAAGGAGGAAGGAGACAGAATAATAGGAAGAAAATAAATGATAGATCTCAAAACAGGGGTGTATATCATCCTTGAGCCAGGGGTCGGAATGATTAACTCTGTCTAGGGAAGCCTTTATGATCGTACAAAGGAGGGACCTAAGAAACACAGCAAAGATGCAGACAGGGAGAGAAGGGGACCTTCAGGAAGTGTTTATCAGTTTGCTCTCACTAGAAAGAGAACTAACATGCAGTGTGTGACAAGATGGTGACAAATACAGTTTCAGAGTGGAGTGGAGCAACTAGGTCTTTGCTCTGGAAGGGTGAAGACTCCGGAGGCTGTGTGTTGATGATGAGAAGGTTGGTTGGGATGCAGGCATGGAAACTAGTCCAGCCATTACGAAAACAGGCATGGACTTCCACATTTGATCTTAGGGCGAAGGGTAAGAAGTGACAGAGTTTCCTCAAAAATGTAAAAATTTACTCAACCTACAATCTAAGCTATACCATCCTGGACATTTACTTCGTACACTTCAAGCCAACATGTCACAGAGATGCTTGCACATCACAACACTTTTCAAAAGAACTAAGTCATGAGACCAACCTAAATATCCATCAACAGATGAACAGATGAGGAACATGTGGTTTGTAAATGAAGGCAGAACTTACTTTTCTTGAGTGTAGACCACCCAGTCCCCAAATAAACAAATAAAAGTTTTTATTAATTGCAGAAAGTTTGACCTGTAGCTCAGACTTTTAGCTTTTACAACTTAAATTAACCCATTTCTATTAATCTGCGTTTTGCACATGGTTCTGTGGTTTGCCTGTTTTCTAGCACATCGTGTTCCTCAGGCGGCTTGCTCGCATCTCTCTTGACTCTGCCCCTCTTTATCTGATTCCTTAGGCTGATTGTTCCACCTAACCTTATCCTGCCTGGCTATTGGTCAGACAGCTTTCTTATTAACAAATGACAGGAATACATATTCACAGCATAGAGGAAGATCATCCTACAGCAGTGGTTTTATATGCACAGCGGTACTAACTTTCAAGCCATAAGAGAGAATAAAGTTTTGTCATTTGTAGGAAGATAGATGCAACTATAGACAATCATATTAAAGACATTTTCACAAAGAAAAATATTATATTTACATATTGTGTATTGCGTTCAAGATTTTATATAGATGCATGAGAGTATAAATGTAGAGATAATAAGAGCAATGAAACTGTCTAGAGGACAAGAGACCTAACAGAGGAAGAGACATGAAAGAAAAACTGAGTCTGTGTGTGGAAAGCATGCCCAAAGTACATTAAATACTTTCAAGAAAATGCCCTTATGTAGTCTAGTATAATAAAACAAACATAATTAGAAAACAGAAAAACAATGGAAAAATCATGAATGTGGAATTTTGGTAGGGATAGTAGAAATCGGAAAGCAGGAATTTCTTTCTTTTTTTTTTTCAAAGATTTTCATTTTCTTTTCTTTTTTGTTTTTATTGAGGTCTACATTTTCCTCTCTCCCCTCCTTTCCTCTCCCCTCCCATTCAACCCTCTCCCATGGCCCCCATGCTCCCAATTTACTCAGGAGATCTTGTCTTTTTCCACTTGCCATGTAGATTAGATCCATGTACGTCTCTCTTAGGGTCCTCTTTGGTGTCTAGGTTCTCTGGGCTTGTGAATTGTAAGCCTTTTTTTTTTTTAATTATTCTTGCTTTATATCTAAAAGCCACTTATGAATGAGTACAAATGAAGAAAACAGCGACTTCAGGCACAAAGATCAAGTGCAAAAGTATGAGAAAATGACAGTGGACAGTTTCTGTCCCCAGAATTCTATTGTAAGCACCCTAAGTGCCTGGTAGCTGAATTCACTGGATGCTGCGATGCAGGCACACAGAATTCTATAACAACTTCTTTCCAATGGTAGGTAGTAAATAAAGTTCACAGAGATAAGAATGTGCTGCCACTGAAACTGAACAAATTAAAATTAGACTTCAAAACCAGAAACTTCTCTTGCTCTAACGTTAAAAATGGAGAGAGAAGGATTCCAAATTTTCTTAAATAGCCTCTTGGTTCCTCCGTTTCAATTTTTTCTTTACTTTTTAAATTTGGCTTTGTTTTACTTTGGCAAATGAAGATCCTTTAAAATATATCTATCAAGAGTAAAAATGACTATTACAACTCTTCGAGGTTGAAATATGTAGAAGCAATGCTTGGAGATGAGTGCAGGCTAGCCGAGTGAGGTCTTTCAGAAGAGATCTTCATATGGGACTCTGATGGCATGGGGTTCAGTTTCCTTGCAATTTGCCTGCACTACAGCCATGTTATTTAAAACTCCAGTCTAGATGCTTTGGTAAATACCATTTGAAAATTAGTAGTCTATGTGGCTAGGTGTGTCAGAAGTTGTTTTTAAGCACGGGAGACTATGAGAGACAACGTGGCTGGGCTCATGCAAAGCCTCCATTACTTCTACTTTGTGTTCTTCCAAGCTCTTCTTCTGATAGGACTGAGCAAAGAACTAAGCAAGAAGCTTGACTGGAAGTATTGTTTAGTAATTGTTGTCCAGACAGCAATTCTACTCAAGAGCTGAAACAGAGCTGAGTGTGAAGACAGAAAAATTGTGTTAGAAGCTGACTTTTTTCAAAAAGAGGATGTGCAGATAATTTGAGAGCTCATATGTCAGCATAGGCTCTCTCGTTGGGATAAGAGGATTCATTAGCCAGTGGTTCTATGAGAAGACACAGGTCAAGTGCTTTCTACCCTCCAATCAATAATAAAGCACTGAATTGTGACTCTACATAGCCACTGGGCTGTGCCAGTTGTGTGGGTATCACCTAGGGACACTGAGAAATATTGTACAGAAGAATGCATGATTTCACTATGAAAGTGAGTAACTAAAACCAGGTAAAGAAGATTTGGGTAGATGTGATATACTCTAAGGGTTGTTGCTACTCTGAGTTTCGTGCAGGGCTGATGAATTGAGCATTTCTAGACAACAATGCGCTGAATGAAATAGACCTGACATAGGAAAACAAGTACCTCACCACCTCCATATATGTGGAATGTAAAACTGTTAAATTAACAAAAGCAGAATAGAACAGTGGCTACCAACGATTACAATGGTTTGAGTGGAGAAATAACTGGGGATGAGTGTTGTTGGCCTAAAGATGCAAAATCTCAGTCAAATTAATAGGAAAAAGTATAACGGGTGTATCTGAAGCTGCTGAGTATCAGCAATAATAGAAAGCACCCTGGGAAACCTGCTCTTTTCTGAATGAAAACAGAGGAAGAGGGAATCTGTAAGAGACGGGAGGTGTAGGGAGGGGAACTGGGAGGAGTGGAGGGAGGGGAAACTTCAGTCAGGATCGATTATAGGACAGAAGATAAATAAAAACTAGTTAATGTTCTTGTTACAAGAAAACAGTGAGTATACTAATTAAGTAGGTTTACCCATTCTACAATATATACATATATCAAAATATTCTGTGGTACACAATAAATACATGCAATTTGGTCAATTTAAAAATCAGAAAACAAACAAGTAAAATGTGGAAACACACCTTATTACCAGGCCTATATAACAGAACAGAACCTGTTTTTATTAATTTCTGCTATTTGGTATTTCAAATGAACCTGAATTTTAGACCAGCTTAGGTTGATGGTAAATGGGATGTATAGAAATTAACTGCTCACTTCCAATCCTATCCCAGCTACACCTTCTACTCTATAAGACGGATATATGTATTAATTTGTGATTCCAAGTCCGTAGTTCATATCAGTATTCACTCTTGGTGCCCATTATATAGATTGGACAAACATATAATGGCTAGTATCCATCATTAGCACTGCACAGAGTGCTTTCACTGCCCTCAAAGTTCACTATGTGTTAATATTTTCTTCTTGCTTCCACCTTTTCTGACACCATTTTTCTATTTTCTGCTGTCATAGTTTGACTCAGAACATCATACAGTCGGGATCACGTCTCTTTTCTAGTTTGATTTGCTTTACTTAGTAGTGTGCAGTTAAGTCTTTCCAGGGTTTTTTGTTCTTTGTTTGTTTCTTTTGTTTTGTTTTTCATGGCATGTATAATGGCTTCTGTTGATTTCCACTTGATAGATTTTAAAATCACCATGGAGACAAATGTCTAGGCATGACTGTAAGGGTTTTTCTAGATTAAATGAGTTGGGTAGACCAAACCTAAATGTGGGTGGTACCACTCTGTGTGATTGGTTCCCAGATACACAAATTAGAAAGCAAAATGAGTGCAGACTTTATCGCTCATACCTTCTTGACTGCGGAGGTAGCATAACCAGTTGCCTTATGCTTCTCTCCTGGCACACCTACACCATGATGGATCTATCCTTGAACTAGGTTGGGCTAAATAAAGACTTTCTTAAGCAGCTTTTGTCAACAACAAAATTTTGTATTTTGCCACAACACGGCAGGGACCCAAAGAGCTTGATAATTCTTGATGCTTCTTTTTTGAAAAATACCAGAGTCTTTTGAGTGAGTTTGACAAATATAAAATACAAATATACAAATATACAAATATATGTATATAGGAATATACATATATTCGATGTATATTAAGCTTGAGAATGTCACTCTAGGCAATCGCAGCTTTGGGCAGTGGTATAACCTTGAGGTTTATTCTATTGTTTTTCTCTGATTCTGAGCCTCTGTATTTCATAAATAAGAAACTTCATGTTCATCAAAGAACCACCTGCATGCCTATTAAAAACTATTTTCTTGTCTGGGAAGCAGAGGCCTCTTATTTAATGGCGTTTCCCAGTCAGCAATGCTGGTTTTGATATCAAGTGGTCTTGTAAACTGGAGGCTAATGCAGAGCTCTTGACTGAGTCTTAAACCTGATTCCAAATGTGATCTAAACACAGGGCTAGATGTAATGATGAATTAGATGGTACTACCCTCAAAAAGGATTTTTTCTCAGTCATTCAGGTTAAGAATATCTGGTGTCTTCTATGATCAATAAATAATTCATTTTCCTTCATACCTGTAGCACATAGTTAGGACAGGCATATGTCTTGATTTGCCTGGGAGAGTTCCAATTCATTTTAGTTATTCTTGAGTATAAATAGCATCCCCTTCCTTTCCCCAAATAATTCCATTTGAACAAAAATTTTAGTATCATTCTATCCACAGTAAAAACTAATGACCACTGAAACACAAAGGTTCCTGTTGGAAGATGATTGGATACTGATCAGGTGAAGCAAAATGAGTAGATATTCAGCAATGGAGTTGTCACAATGAAATTGATTTTCACCCACCCAGCACAATGAGTAGGGTCAAAGAAGAGTATCAAAACATCATCTTCATTATATAAAAAAAAATAAGTCAAGCCAGGTGGCAATGGTGCATACCTTTAATACCAGACAAAGATAGATAGATCACTTTAAGTTTGAGGACAGCTGGTTTACAAGAGCTAGCTCCAGAAACTACAGAAAACCTCTGTCCCGAAAACAAACAAACTAAAAGTCAAAATAATATAATCTTTATCAATGCATCCCATGCATTCCAATATGCAGATTCTCAGGCATGAACTTCTGAGTGATGCTGCTGATTTCTGAAGAATCTATATAAACGGAATGATTCAAATCAGAATGATAAAAAAGTACTGTTGGTGACTTGTAGCCATGCACAGCATTCCTGGTGATACTGTGCATTTCTGAAAATAAGGCCAATTCTTGGTAAAATGTCAATAAAGCTCAATCTATTTTGTCTCGCACTGTGCTGTTATTACTTTCTGTGTCCTGATAGTGTATTAACAATGCAGAGGTACCCAGGTCTGTATGTATGACACATGTTTCATTATAAACATATTATTCACATAAGCAACCCTCTGAATATTTGATGCTGGGCAGCACATAGAGCAATATGTGGCTATTTCTGATGAATTGCAAAGTTCCAGTTACCTTGGAAATCTTAACTTATTGATACAAGTTTAAGGTCAATTTTGTTATATGTATATGAATTTCTAATCTGGATTAAGGTACTGTGATTGTATAGTTCATTTAAAAATGTAATGTATAATTAAAAATATAGGTTAATAGATAATCGTCTATAATAGTCAAGTTTGTTGTCATGTTAGATTTTCTAGATGTGCATAGATATATTTCAGATAGGTGTTCTTCATATCTTTCAAAGACTAGAAAATATGACAATTAAAATGTTTTAATAACTTAGGGCTTTTCATGACAATGAGATATGTCTGTTCCTGGTAGTACCAATCTACTTCAAGAGGAAGATGGGCATCCAAGAGGCTCCTTATGGAGTTGGTTAGCCATTTGGGAAAGAAACTGCTCTTGCCTGGACTGATGCATAAACTGAACATGAAGAACCCACAGAGAGATGACTGCTAAATTTGCCTAAAGGTGAGATTATCCTTCGGGGTTACTGCTTCATGAAAGAGTGTGTGACACATTCTGCAGGATACAGAAGAATGTGACTGAACTGTCTTCGACTTTTCCTGCTTCATGGAAAAGTCTGCTGGACACTATGGGTCTATAGGCTAAGGATGGATGCCCCAATGTTAAAAAAGAACTTTGGATGATTGTTCAGGCAGCAAGATGTCTCTGTCATTTCTAGAGTTTTGAAAGTTGCTTACAATGCACTTTCTGTTTACTTAGGTAATATTATATCCTTCTGGAGTCTTTGATGGAGTTGAAGAATTTATAGTTATAGTTTTCCTTAGTTATGATAAAAGATAAAGTAGATATAAATATTGCAACTGTAATTCTTGCTTAATAGCTGTCTTGTTATATGTAATTTTACTATGTTGAAGTTAAAGCCCTTTTTTTGTTTGAACAGAAAAGGGGAAATGGTATAGGAGATCCTTCTGTATTTGTGCTGTTTTCATTGGTTAATAAAGAAACAGATTTGGGCCTGGTGATAAGGCAGAACTTAGGTAGGCAGGGAGACAGAACTGAATTCTGGGAGGAAGAAAGCAGAGTCAGAGAACCACCATGGAGCTGTCAGGTCAGACATGCTGAATCTTTCCCAGTAAGCCACGACCTCGTGGTAACACACAGATTATTAGAAATGGATTAAATTAAGATGTAAGAATTAGCCAAGAAGAAGTTAGAGCTAATGACCAAGTAGTGTTTAATGTTTCTGTGTGATTATTTTGGGTGTATGCTAGCCGAGTGGGTGGGGCAAACAAATGGCCCACTCTCCTTACAACATGTTTCATTATAAACATATCATTCACACAAGCAACCCTCTGAATATTCGATGCTGTGCAGCACATAGCAAAATTTGTGGCTATTTCTGCTGAATTGCAAGGTTCCAGATACTTGGGCCTACTTTCTCATGGCCAGGTAACCTTTTATAATTTTACCTAGCAAACCCAAAAGCCTTCCTCTTCTCCAACCCTGTCAATTGTACTTTTGCACATAATTTCAGCTGCTCCAGGCTCTGGTGATGCCTTAACATCTAGTCAGTCACTCCCTATCCCTTCCTCTTTCTTGCTCCTTTGCTCCTCAGGTCATTAACTCCTCTCCTTATAAGTAGAGTGGACTATAGTATAGTCTTTTCTTTTCACCTCCACTTCACTACTTTCAGACTTTTTGTACCCATACAAACACAAGGGCTTTGTCAAAGAGCCCTGCACACTGGTTACTTGCACCACTGAGTTCGGTGTTCAAGTCCTCACTTGGCTACTAAGTGGGGTCCCAGACATTATTGTGGATCTCAAATCATATTGTTCCATGGAATTCCACTGAACTCTGCTTTGGCTCTCTTATACTATGGAAATGGCTTAAATATATAACATCATTTTCTGTATTTATCCAAGTTTTAATAATTTCTAAAACTGTATTTTGTACGTAAATTTTCCTGCATAAGATTCAGATGTGCATCTTCAGTTGCCTATGAGTCCCTGCCTAAAATCACCTAACAGTTAACACAAATTGTACTAACCTTCTTTCTGTTTCTCTCTCATCCACAACCTTGATCATCACATAACAAACATGCTTGCAGAAACTGAAGCCAAGCTGGACTTTATTTGTTACTCCTTATCCTCCAGTCTCTATGGCTTCCAGTATTAAATACCCATATCTATTCTTTCTCTACTCCCTAGTCATCTTTCTGCTACTGTTTTCTTTGGGTTTTTTTTTTACCCTTACTGTGGTTATTAAAGTTCATACCTTAAAAAGAAGTGCGGTTGAGTATGAAGGAAAAAAAATCTAGGGAGAAGAGCAAATAAAAGTAAAACTTGAGTCTGAAGCTATACTATTTTTTTAATATTTACAGTCTCTAAAATGTGCCAGATTTTCTTCCTAAGATTTAACTTAATGCCCTTATATATTCAGAGGCTACTTGCTCATTCCCAGCCACCCAGACCCATTAAAATAATCACACAGAAACTGTATTAATTACAACACTGTTTGACCCATTAGCTTAGGCTTCCTATTACCTAACTCTTACATCTTAAATTAACCCATTTTCACATTCTATATTTTACCGTGAGGCTCATGATTTACTGGTAAGGTTCTGGATGGTGACTTGCATCTTTCTCCTTCAGCTGCCTCATGACATCTCTTTGATTCCATCTACTCTCTCTCTATATATATCTCTTTTATTCAGCTGCTATAGGCCAAAGCAGCTTTATTCATTAACTAACAAAAGCAACACATACACAGAAGGACCTCCCACACCACCCTTGCCTCTCATCCCCTCTCACCTGACTCACAAAGGCTCTGCTTTTTCAGAGATTAACCTATGATTGAATAAACTCACTTCAAACTTTCCCAATAGCCACGGGGCCACTGGCATTCCTCAAATTATAGAAAAGGCTTTGTTACTTTCTTTTGTTACTTTCATGGATTATTTTTAATTCTTTTTTTTTCATATTCACAATATGACCTAAAAACTATATGTGACTATAATATTATAGGAGAGTTTTCTAATGAGTGTTTTTTCCTTAATTAGGAATTTCTTTTTCTGACCCTATGTGAGTCATCTTTTCACTCTTTGAAAATTTTCCTTAATGAACACAATACAAACTTTTCTCATTTAATACCAAGTTCTAAAATAGCCCAGGAGTATTTAAAATATAGTCCCTGAGAAGGAGTACTCTCTTGCCAAAACACAATACCCATTTTCAGTGGGTTGTGTGAAAAAAAAATAGGCAAGAAGTTAAAATTTGCGAATAGCATTGACTATACTCAAATTCTTACCCTAACATAAGGAATTAATTTAGCCTTTTAGTGACTTAGTGACTTGATTCTTAATGATTTTGTTTTAATTTATGTGTGAGCCTGTTTGAGTCAGTACATTACATGAGTGTCTGGTTCTGCAGAATCCAGGAAAGGACATCACATCCTTGGGAACTGGGTACTTGAGCTGCAGCTGTGAGCTGCCATATGATCGTTAGGAATAACTGAACCTGGGTCTTCTGGAAAAGTACCTAGTACTACTAACTGCTGAGCTATCTCTTCATCTTTGAAACTCTATTTTTAAAAATGACAGAGTAAAGTTACCTTAACTTTGTGTCCTTATTAAAATAAATTATTTAATTTTGTGAATTACAGTGTTAGGCACATAAAACTTTGTGGCAAAACTTTCACATATAGTGAAACTGGAGAAGAAACAAGCTTTCAAGCAGAGATATAATAATTTATATGTTAAATATTGGAAGAAGTGCACAATTCTAGAAAGAAGAGTTTATATATTCATTCTTAATAATACTGATGAACTTCAGTTTACAATGGCCCACTTTTATCAATTAACCAATTCAATGAAAGGCTATACTAAATGGTTTCCAGTGTAGTCACTTGTATCTGGTTGTTTCCATGGCTCTGGCACTTTGCTTTCTTCAGATTTTGCTCCAGCAGAATTTCTTCAGTTTTCTCTTAATCTCTCCTGCACATCTTGCAATCATTCATTCGCCATATTGTACATACAGACACACAAACACACACACGTATACATACATACACACATACACATATTGAATGCCAATCACCCACAACTGAATCATTTCTTTCCTGATACAATGTTCACTGATATGTCCTTGCAAGTAGAAAATATTCACTAAATATTTGTTGAAAGGAGTTTATATAATCTTCATGTACTCAATGAACTATAGAAGATGTGTTGTTTTATCTTTCTGTTATAAACACATAAAGCATAATAGTTCTGTCAGTAGCTAGAACCAGGGTGTCCTTAAACTTGCATGAGAAACAATTATATCTCTACTTTACTTTCTCTGACTGAAACTTAGCACTGACTTTTACTAAAATTTTATTTAAATTTTAAATGGTATTTCATTATTTTATTTTTCATTTTTTAAATCATTGTTTTACTTTTTGTGGTTATAATTACATTATTTTTTCTCTTCTTTCTCTTTAAACCTTCCCATGTAAACTGCCCCCCATTTGCTTTCAAATTCATGGCCCTTTCTCTTTAATTGTTATATATGTGTATGTTTGCATACTCCTAAATACATAAATACAGCATGCTCAGTCTTTATAATGCTATTTATATGTATATGTTTAAGATGTTTAAGCACTTATATTTTAATGAATATAAGTAACAAACATCAATAGTGTTATATCAATAGGAATCTATTATTATGCTATCAGTAGATATGGTTTATTTCATGACACATTATTGCTGTAGCTATCTTGAAATATTTACATTTATTAGTATTTCAAAATATGGTATGTATGAGATCCATCTGTTGATACTTATAGTTAGTAATAAGAAATGCATTTATTATTATACCAGAAAATTAGTATCTGAATACTTTAAAAAGTCTCTTTTTTTCTTTATTCAATTACAAGCCTCAATCTTCCTCTTATCTAAGCAGTTGGGAGGCAGAGGCAAAGAGTTGTCAAAAACTTGAGGCCAACCTGGGCTTCTTAACATGCTTCAAGACAGACGTCTGGACTGAAGGGTGCAGCCTTGTTCTATAATAATAATAGAAAAGATTTAAAAAAGGTAAGAAAAGAAAGAAAGAAAGAAAGAAAGAAAGAAAGAAAGAAAGAAAGAAAGAGGGAGGAAGGGAGGGAGGGAGATAGAGAGCAAGAGAGAAAGAGAAAGAAAGAAAGAAAGAAAGAAAGAAAGAAAGAAAGACAAGAAGAAAGGAATGAAGGAAGGAAGGAGGAAGGAAGGAAGGAAGGAAGGGAAGGGAAAGAAAGAAAAGAAAAAATTCATTCTGGCAAAATTTTCTGAGATTTTTGCCAAATGGCAAAAAATTCTCACATCACACAAAACAAACTAAGAACCTTTGGTGTGGAAGGTCATTTGTCCAAGCACATATAGCTGTAACTGGGGCCCTGGAAAAGAGCCCTCATTCCAGGGGTTCCATCCCAGGAGTCCAGCCACTCTCACAAAGGAAAGCAAACATAAATATCAGCAAGAGTAAATAATTTTGATGAAAGCTGTCATTTTAAGATTAGAAAAGGAACATATTTTATCTCATCTTTATGGTACTAAATTAGGAAAGAAGAGTAGGCATTACAGAGAAAATTCCTAGTATAACTTAGCATCTTGAATCATTCATTACCTTAGCTCTGGTTCTCTCCATGGTAGCCCAGAAATAGTCCTGATCAATTGAGAAGATGGTCCATTTCCAAGATGGATGCTTCTGATTAGTGGTGTAGGAGGCCTTTCTGTATTTGTGTTGCTTTCATTGGTTATTAAAGAAACTGCCTTGGCCTAGTTGATAGGGCAGAACTCAGGTAGGTGGGGAAGGTAGAACAGAATTCTGGGAAGAAGGGCAGAGTGGCAGACACCATGAATCTCCGGCCAGAGATGGACGTAGGTTAGAATCTTGCTGGTAAGACACAGTCACATGGTGATACACAGATTTAATAAAAATGGGTTAAACAAGATGTGAGAATTAGCCAATAAGAGGCTAGAGCTAATGGGCCAGGCAATAATTTAATTAATACAGTTTCTGTGTGGTTATTTCAGGGGTTAATCTAGCCGGGTGGCAGGACATGGCCCACTCGCCTTGTACAACAGATTAGGGAAATTTTTCATTATATGCTAATCTGTCTGTGTGGCTCTGGAAGTCCGAGAATCCAAGGAGACTAAGGGTTTAAGATGGTAACTGAAGTCTTTCAGATACTGTTTACACAGTGGAGGTTGAATGATGCTTTGATAGGGGTCGTTTAAGGCCATGAACAAACAGAGATAGTTACATTATGATTCATAGCAGTAGCAAAATTACATTTATAAAGTATAAATGAGAAACTTTGCCACAAAAAACAAAAAAAGAGAAAAAATTATTTTATGCAAAAAATATAAATGAAAAAATTTGAAAAAAAAAAACAGTAGCTAGGTATGGTAACACATACATACCTTTAACCCCAGCAATCTAGAGTCAGAGGCAGGTGAATCTCTGAGCGCCAAGCCAGCCTGATCTACAGAGAGAGGTCTCTGACAATCAGAGCTGCCTGAGAAACAACCCTTCTCAATCAATCAATCAATCAAACAATAAATAAATATCAATCAAACAATAAATAAATAATTTTGTGGTTGTGGTCACTACAACATGAGGAACTATTTTAAAGCATCACAGCACTAATGGAGTGATGACGAATGTTGAGAAACTGCTTTTTTGGGGTTTAGACCAAAAGATTGTAAAAGTCGCTAATAAGATGCCTCAGTTATTGCATTTTTGTTTCTTGACCTTTGTTCTGGGATGAGACATGTTGAATAGTGGCAGTTTTTAGATACTCATTGAAGATTTGCATCCTATCTGAGCCAAAGTGAAGGAGATGGATATAAAATGAAGACGGAAGTACCAGGGTTTTATTGTGGATTCAAGTGAGGAGTGAAACATTTTCAGGGAGAGCAATTTTGAGAAAACTGCTATGTCAGGCAAATAGCAATGATTGAACTGGAACCTGCATTAGACCTCTTTGTAGAGCCTTATGCTCTGCACAGGACTTGGGTAATGGTAGAAATGGGACTCCCTGGAGCCCTGCAGCAAGGAAGACTTGACCCAAACATATGATCCCACTCTTAGCATTCATTCTATACAACTCTTTCATAAATTTTCAATAATCCATTCACGTGGAAAGAATAGTTAACCCTCTAAATTCTCTTCTATCTACTATCAAGTAGATATGACTACCACTGCTACTAATAGGAATCTTAATAATAATAGCAACAACAGCAGCAACAATAATGATAAAGCCAGTGAACATTGCCCATTCCAGCCCCATTGAGGGAACCATGACAGAAGTATTGAAGAAGTATAGAATTTGATGAAACTTTTAATAGTCTGAATCATTGGAGATTTCAAGGTGTATGATGTTGGAGATGTGATTGTGTAATTACTTTCTGTTGACCTTGTCTTTGTAGTTCTTTCATTTGGTCATAACCTTTGTCACTTAAGGTGCTACACTGTTTCATAGCAGAAATGTGAAGTTAAATAGTTGCCATATTTCAGTGTGGATGTTCAAATAGAACCATTTTTGAAGATAAAGATGTTTATTTGTCACTAACTAGTGCATATGCAATGGTAATAAAAATAATGCATAGGAATCTAATAACTAGGAGACAGTTGAAATACGGACACATCAGCATATTTTCTAGTAGAAAATCATGGAACAGAGTCTTAGATCGGCATGGTTCTGTTATTATATTAAGATATAATAGCCGCATGATTTTTTTTTATCTCAGACAAGTAATACAAGAAGCACTCAGCAAAAGTCATCTAAGAATAAGTGTGTTGTAGGTAGCATGTGGGCCAGTGTGGAAAAAAATGGTTGAATTTTTCCAAGAATGTTTGAGCTTAGGAAGACTATAATCCTTTATCAGTTAACATTTCTGCCTACGTCTCCTGTTTAAAACCGTCATTGCACATTTCCTCAGAATATTCTAAGAAGAGATGATTAGATAAGTTTGTTTGACTAGCAATACAATGACTGACATGTGATAACAAGGTTCTCGTTGACTGGCCTAAGTGAATTTCCTGACCTATTATTTACACCTTCAGTGCAGTATCTGTTTATTTTGGTAGATTCTTGTGTGAGGCATCTTCTCCTTTGAGGAACCACCCTCTTCCTTAATTGCAGTGGAGTGTGATTGGTTACACTTCAACATTACCTGTTACATGGTAGTTGTTTCTCAGGCTATTTCCTGATGACATTCATTTCAGCTTCCTGTTTCTTTAACAGGACATATTTTTATAGGTCTAGGTCTACACCTAGCTGCTCTTCAGCTTCTTGTCTTAGAGTTTCTTTTAACTAGTGAACTTCTAAGCTAGGTTGGGGAATCATTATCTAGTTATTTTGATTTCAGTCCCATCCATTCCAGCCTTCTTAATAGCCAGGTAAGAGGGTTGACTCAATCAGTTTACCCATCAGCTTGCTGATGCTTGCAGTGTGATATGCAAGCCATGGTGACATGTCAAATCACAACACCTTTGTCCTCAAGACATGTGAACTTGATAGGTGGGTATTCACCACTAGAAAAAGTCAGCAGGCAGCATCATAGATTCCCATCAGATAGATGCAAAAGGGGAGGAAGCAGACATGAAAGTCACATGATTCCAAAGGTTCATAGCAAATTTAAACTAATTGCAAATCTTCAAGAAGAAATAGAAAATATTTGCAGCAAGAAATTATATTTTTACATGAGATAGAATTTTTTGCAGCATTAAAAGTCAGTTTACAGTATCTGATAATGATACAATATTAAAATAATTCACTAACCAAATAACTGGACTGTGAATAGTGTCAGTTATTAAAGAACTTATTGTCTTCATCAACAGGGAAGCTGTGTCTAGTGTTACCTTGTCTGTGCAAAGCATTTTCTGAGCTGGAATCTACGACACTGGCAACCTGGCTGTGTTGTTTTACATATAGGAGCTTTTACTCTGCTTGAGAATGTTAAAAGTGGAGGGGAAAAAACAAATCTCTGTCTAATGCATGATTATCCGAAATGGTCTTTCTTTTTCTTTCCTACAAGGAGTTGCGAAGAAAAGCAGGAAATGGAAAAATGAACTTTTAAGGAGGTGATGGAGAAAAACCACACTGATAAAAATGATAAACACTACAGCATAGGCCCCTCAGAAAGTGAGCTCTCTAAATACCAGAGAAGGCATGTTTACTCCAAGAAGAAAGATGGGCTTGGCTGGCGCCTCCTAAGTGTGCACACTCAAGAGTTCAGGACACACATGTGCTTTTGCGTGCATTTTCTCAGACGACCATTTCAGACACCCATCTTTTTCTAATCTCAGTTGTCTTTTCAACTGGAGGAAAGTATGAGGTTTCTGTAGAGGACACAGATATGTAAAATCCCATTAGGAAGCTATCTGATATTTAAATGTGGAGAAAATGTTATTAAAATCCCACTATATTTTTCATAGATTGTTTTCTTTATTGGAAGCAGTCGGGAATTAAAAATAACTGAAATCACTTTTTAAAAACCTTTCAAGAAGTTCATTTTTGGATGAAGCCCAAAAAGAGTCAGTAAGCCAAAAGTGGACTATTTTCACAAAGAGTGGAGTGATGGAAAGCAGAAACTGTCATGGAAAGTGTTATGTGAATACTCCCATTAAAAACAAAACAAAACAAAAACCCTGGCTGTGGGCTGGAAGTGGGTATTGCTTTACCTTAAAACTCTGGCAAATGATTTCCCTTTGGAGATGATCATTTGAGCTAATTTGCCTGCATTCCAAATATTATGGGTCTTGTGACAGTACAACACTTTATTTTTTTACAAGTCCCTTCCACCACATCCCTTGGTCTGTGGGCAAACTCTGAATATAACTCAAACAAAAGTCAGTACTGTACAAACTTAAAGTGCAGTGACCGTGTTATTGATTTTGATTGACCGAATGTTGTAACATAGAATTTAATTAATAATATAAGCTGTAAATATAGTTCATGTGCTTTCTTTAAATTCCATTAAAATATCATAGTATGGTGTATTTTAGGATAAAGTATCCACAAACTTTATGAAAACTTATTGGAATCTATGAGGAAGAATTCTCAAAGTGAGTTTCCCCAATCAGTAGTTTGTTCCCCTATTCGGCAGTTTGTTTCACTACAAGTCTTCATTACTAGAAGACCTCCACTGGGATTTTGGGGGCAGGGTTCATCTATTTGTGAGTTTACAAGGAATCTTGGTGATTTACCTGAGCTGAAAGGAAACTAATGTTTTATGGGATAAGAATTGTAGGTACAACAAATAAAATTGGAAATATTTTCTGGTCTGAGAAGTAGTCCAAATATTATATTTTTTATTCTAGAACTGGCTTGATTGTCCATGACTTCATCATATGCTGTCTGCTAAAAGTGTAAACATAGGCAGCCCCAGTTCATTCAGTGAACTTCATCTAAGCAGATGAATAGTTTTTAAATGTTTGTCATCTCGAAAATGATACAGGGATGGTGAGGTGTATATTATTAATATTCAAGATGATATTTGGGGTGCAATGAGAGTCAAGGAAAATATAACTCAACAAAACATAACTCTTCAAAGGTTCTGCTGACTTCAACATTCATGTAATATTCTAAAAAAGTGATAATTGGTAATATCATGATCATTGAAGATCATAAGATTCTTAGGCATGAAGTCAATCTTGTCATTCAGAATTCATACAACTTAGGAAAGTAGATCTAATAAAACACATGGTAGATTTAGTTTGACTATGAAGAATATATGTATATTCATATATGTCTGTTAAGATTATGCTTAAAATACCATTTGATTTTACAGAAATTTCAGGGGCTTGTTCATAGGCATACTTTGATTTTTTTTTGTTTAAGAGGACAAAGATAGGTAGTATTTATAAAATACAGAAAGTTTTGACTGATTCTCTGGGGGATATAATCTCTAAACCTGGTTCTGCTATCAATGTATAAATGTAATTAAAGCATTGGGCCACTTGAGGCTTCAGTTGCTTTCTTCTTAAAATGGGGAGATTGAATTAGATCTCCCAATCGCACTTCCTTGAGCTATTCTGGTATAACCAACAATTATAACAATAATGGTTTAAAATAACAAAATAAATACGATTTACCATGAGTCTACAAGAAATTTGGGTGGTTCTTTGCCTGAAGATTTGCTTGAGCAAACTTGGTTGGACATCTTTTAGTTAACCAGTAAGGTAGCTAGGAGTTGACCAGTCTTTGATAAGCTATCTCCTTCAGGTCTCTCATCTTTCTAGAAACCTGACCTTGGCCTAGTATTTATGGAAGTGACTAAAAAGGACAAGTGGCATGCAAGCTAAAGAGCAGAGGCTCCAAACACCATAACAATATGGTTCCTACTCTATTGGCAACGGAAGCCACAAGTGAGGCAGATCCCTGGGCGACACTGCAGTCATACTGCAGTAAGTGTAGGGACAAGGAGAGTGAAGCTGCTTCTGCAGCCAGTTCACCTTCCTTACTGCAAAAATGCTGCGAAATAATAGGACCTGGCTTCAACATAATTCTGTCGAATGTGGAGTGCTTCAGGGGTATGATGTTAGTTAGGAAGATGGAGGATCAAGAAAGGAAGCTGTAACATATTTGTGAAAACAGGAGGTAAGCATGTTTTAAGCAAGGCTTCTCTTTAATTATTGTCTGAGTTTCACATAAAGTCTGCTTCATCAACTGGATAAATATTTGACTGCTGTTCAGTAAATTGCATTAGTTTACTTTAGCTGTGTGCTCAGCCCCACTCAGGCATCCTGCATTAGGCAATGTAGTGTGTAATGCATCTCTGCAGGTGACCAGAGCTACTCTCTGTATGAGGTAAATTAAAACTCATATTTTAAAAATTAAACATTCTTGCACTTCATGATTTCAATATTTAATTATAACCTGTGTCAAGGCCTAATCTCTGACTGAGTCAGGCATGAAATTAATCAAAAAAAAAAAAAAAGAGGCAAAAGCTTAGCAATTCTTCTGCACAGTAAAAATACTGTGGCTTCTTTAGTCGCACGGTAATATTCAATACTATTTTTTGAGAAATCGATACAGAGTGAGTAGATTAAGTTACAACATATGAGGATAGTGACCTGTCCAGGAAATAAAAATCAGTAACCTGAAATGATCTTTATTAGTTTTTAACAGGAAACCAAATTTCTTTCAAAAGTAAAAAGAAGTTAATTTATTGACCTTATTGAAAGACACAAATTAATATATTGATGACTTGTGTGAAGTAAAATAGAAGATTTCCAGTGGTTTATTTTTTTAATTGCCATGTTTGTTCCCATTTATGTTTTCTACTTGCTGTTTCTCAAATCTTTTGTATGAAAGAATTCACATGAAATGTCATAGATACTCTCTTATAGAAACAATTTGTTCTGGACTGGAGAGACAGTATAGCAGTTAAGAATATTTGGTACTCTTGTTGAGGACCAAAATTCAGTTTCATTTCTAGGACCCACATGGTAGTCACAACCATCCATAACTCCAGTCATAGCAAACCTTATGCCTTCCTCCTCTGCGGCAACAAATAAAAACATACATTTGCAAAAATATTCATATATATGACAAATAGGTCCAAAATTTTTAAAGAAATAATATATTGTATTTTTCCTGTACAAAATATTTTAGACTATAAGATTATATTGTCAAATGTAGTGTATCACATCATTTGTGTGTCAGGATCAGTGGGTCAGGATTAATTAAACAAATCAGGCAACACTAAATTAATGATTTTATATCAGGATGTACTGTTTAGCAATTGAGACAAGGCAAAATTGAGACAAGGCAAACATGTTTAGGAGAATGACCACATTATTTTATTTACATCAAGACCCAGACAAACTTAAGTTCTTAAGTTTGATAGCATATATGATGTGGAATGTCCTTCTGTATATGTGTTGCTTTTATTGACTAATGAATAAAGCTCTTTGATCAATGACTTAGCAAAGTTAGGCAGGAAATCCAATATATATATATATATATATATATATATATATATATAGAGAGAGAGAGAGAGAGAGAGAGAGAGAGAAGGTGCAATCAAAATGATAAGACATAACTGCCAAAAGAGGACACACAAGAACCTTAGGTAGGCCACAGCTTCATTGTGATACACAGATTAATAGAAATAGGTTAATTTAAGATATAAGAGTTAGTTAGGAATATGCCTGAGACATCGATCAACCAGTATTATAATTAATATAGTATCTGTGTGATTATTCGGGTCTGAGCAGCCAGGAAATGAACAGGTGGTCTCCAACAACACATATAATACAAATTTAATTAACACTTGTTGATTTAATGTTGCCTTTTCTGAATGATTCTCTTTCCTATGCGATCCTATTGAAACCACATTTACTTCATATAAGGAAAAGTTACACATGTAAATTAAATAGTGCATGGATTCAGAAGACTGTTTGTCATGATTGAATCTACCCTATGAGACTCTGCGCAGTTCTGGAGGAAGTGATGAAAGTGAACATGGAGGGAAGACCTTACTTTCTATGCCCCTAAGCTGCTCTGAAGATCAATGGCCCAGAATGTCTTGGATTTTGCCTTTCCCACTAAACAATGACAGTGTTCTCAACTATCTGTTCTACTTCATGACATGGATAAATAAAATAAGTAAATCTGAAAATGTAAACTTTGACTGAAATCTAACATAAACATCTTGGAGGACTAGGAATTCATTTTTTAAAATGCAAAAAAATGAGTAGAAGGAGCTGGAAAGATGGACTAGAGTTTAGAAGCACATATTGTACTTGGAGAGAACCCTAGTTAAATTCCCAGCATCCACATCAGGCAACTCACAATGAGCTGTAACTCTACTCTGTGTGGAATCAATACTATGCACGTGGCTTCCTCCAGCATGTGGACATACACAGACAGATAGAAACACACACATTCACACGTATATACACACAACCTAACTATCATGAAAATAAATCTTAAAAACAAAACTAAAACAATGTGGGGAGAGGTAGTGGCAGTCATACTGGGTTAGAAGTGGCAATCAGCTAACAAAATCTATATGACGGGTCTTGTGCTTGCTATTTGCTGCTGAGGTGGGGACCCATGCATGTAAAACAGGAAACAGTTGCAGGCACCCTCCTAGGCTTCACCTCACAGGATATTATGCATCTAGGGTTTTGGTGTGAGAGAGTAGTTGAAATTGTATTTTTACTTGTTTGTCTAGACCAGATATAGTTAATATTTTTAGAGCAGGGCAATGAGTCCTAATCACCATTAAAAATCAGTCACAAAAATAGTGTGGGGTAAAGGATAATTGCAAGATGGAATTCGTGTCTTGATCAAAAAACTTGAAATTGTGAATATCTTTAAGAAGTTTTAGATAAATTCACAGTCAAATGTGTGTTGCTATTTCAATTCTTTTAAATGTGGAAATAGAAATACATTTTCAAATGGGGCACATTTCTTCTAAGTCATGTACGGTGTGCCTGTTGGTTTTATGTCAGCTTCACATAAGCTATAGTCATCTGACAGAAGGAAACCTATACTGAGAAACTGCTTCCATAAGACTGGACTGTAGACAAGCCCATAGAGGACTTTCTTTACTAACAATTGATCATCCTTAGGTGGGTTGCTGGCCCTGGATTCTATTAGAAAGGAAGTGGGAAAAGCTATGAGGAACAAGCCAGTACATAGTGCTTCTCTATGACATCTGCATCAGTTCCTGCCTCCGGGTTTCTGTCTTGCTTGTGTTCTTGTGTTCTTGTGTTCAATGATGAACAGTGATGTGGCGGCCTAAGCCAAGGAAATCCTTCCCTCTCAAAGTTGCTTTTGGTCATGGTCAGCAATGTGAACCTGATCTAAGACACAGGGGAAAACACAATGCTTTATAAACCTGACATAAAGATTCAGAAGAAAAAAGAAAAAGGAAGGAAAAGAGAAAGTAGAAAATATGAAGAAGTTGGGGAAGATATTAGATCTCTTGGTTATTACACCTGATTAAAAGCAAATTGAATGTCCTTCCTAGGAACAGCACACGATGCACAAAGACAACTGTGCGTCACTTAGAACAAAGTGACAGACAAAAAAGGCGTACTAGTTAAATTTCAACTTTAAAAAGAAGTCAAACGACAATGCTAATATTGAGCAAAATGGAATTTAATCAAAAGGCATTAGCAGGGATCATCCACTAAAAATGAAATACTCACAACCCTCTTTGCATCTAACTACATCATCTTAGAGAAGCTGCAAAATCTCTTAAAGTTGTAAGGCTAAAACTGACACCCACAGTCATAAAGGAAGACTTGATAAAAGGACATCTTTATAAAAACAGATGGAGCAAAAGAAAATATTGAGGACACAGAAGATATAGGTAACAAAATCCCAAGCCTTAACTAATACAGATGGTTAGAGTCCTGTGTTAATTAGAGAAGGAAATAGCCTATAAGAAGTCTCAACATATTTTAAGGAAGTAATAGTGAGACAGGTAATTTACTTTGATTAAAATGGAATAAAATTTAAAAATTAGAATCAAAAATAAGCAGGTAAAATAGATTTCAAAAAACTGCTGAGAAAAATATCCTCTTGATAAAATAGAATTGACATTAATTGCTGATTGACATATATCAAAACCTCATCTGTCACTATGTGTCTCTCCCTAAATTCACACTTTATTTCCAATAAAATATGTTTTGATCCAGCATTTCTTTGTTTTGTCCTAGATTTTTCATTGCAGCGTCTATTTTAATAGTGAAAAATTGAAAGCAACCTGTTTGATAGAAGTAATGAAGTATGATAAATAATACACATATGTATGTATATAAACACACATATTATAATATATATACAGCAACTTAAAATCTACATATGTCCTCTTGGATAAAGCATTGAAAAATATTCATCTAACTAACATCTGGCACTTAAGAACTTGCAATATTATGTATTGTTCAATACTGTATTTCTACTATGGTGTACTCAAATGTTTGTGTGCTTGTGGAAACAAAAGGGAACCAGACTGAAGACATACCTGTCACCGGATTATAACACAGCTGTAATTTGGCAAACAAAATGTCCAGTTTCATTATAGCTGGATGCTATTCTAAAAAAATAGATGTGAATAATTCTCGCATTTAACAGGAATAGAAAATGCTAGTAAAGGGGAGAGTTGTCCTTTTGTTTTTTGTATTTAATTGGTAGCCTATGTTGGTAAATTTTTACTATTTGTAGTTTTCCTCCCTGTTTTCCCCCATCATTTTAAAATCTAAATTCAAGGTAGATTTTTAAATATGTTCAGAGAATGAGTTGCTATTTTGAAGCATAGGAGGCATATGGGATGAAAATACGGTACTGTAGAAAACACATTGGCAAGGAATAATAACTCTGGCTGCAGCAACAGAGATCTAAAGTATTCTGTATTTTAAATCAGTGTGTTATACTTTGAATGTGGGGGGAAGATGAATTGTTGTCTAAGATTTTTATTTTACAAATGAATGCTTTTTCAATATCTAAACTCAGTACTAAAAATAGTTACATTAAAACCTGGAACTTGCTCTCTACTCTGTGAAAATGACTGTTTATGTCCCTTAAAATGTTGATCCAATAATTGGGCTTGGTGGATGGCTTGGTTAACATTCCTTTTACAGAACTTGTCACTCATCAGAGCCGTCTTTGTTAATGTTCCTGTTTCACAGAAATTTCATATCGAATGAGCACTTTTGTCTGTATCAACTATATTGGTTAAAGTGGTCTTCAACCATCTGTTCTTACATTTAACCCTGGAAACGGTGTGGCTATGAAATCCCCACGGAACCAATGTAATCAATAATAACTGAATCAGTAATGGTTCCTTAATCAGATAACAGATGGTGATCAATAGCAACTCCTTGATTAGGTAGTACATGGTGTCTAATTTGCTTGCCTCCAAATAAATTTTTTCCATTACATGGAAAAACTGATTTACCACAAATTTTATCATGTAATATATAATCATATTTTTTAAGGAATATTGCTTGTGATTAGGGCCAAAAAATATGTTTTCTGAGCATTTTGTGAAGCTTAGGAACAGAGAAGTTAAAATAATTAACCTTGCTTATAAGACATAAAAATAACAAAATTCATTTCCTAGTATGTCTGATGCAAAGGCCAACACATTAACTTTTGTTTCCAAGCCCCTCCCAGTATTGTTGCAGTCTGAATAATAAAACCTTTTACTTTATCAAAAGATAACATTGTCACTTGTTATATCCTGTGGAAAGTTCTCCTGCCAAACTTTGGTGTAGATTCTGAAAAAAATAGGACAAGGGAAGATAATTTTTATGGGAAGCCTTCTGTTAACTAATGGTTAACAGTAATAAAGGTACAGTCTTCCCTCCATCTTTTTTACCGCTTCCCAAGAGCACAGTACTCAGTTCACAGTTCCAAAAGGTGTGTGTGTGTGTGTGTGTGTGTGTGTGTGTGTGTGTGCGTGAATGTGTGTGTGTATGTGTGTGCATGTGTGTGTGAATGTGCTCTGGCATGTTTTTGTGTGTGTGTGTGTGTGTGTATAAATGCACATATATGCCTGTGTGTATGGAAGCCAAAGGAAAATCTTAGGCTTCAAGTTGTTCCTTGGACACAATTTTTTTCTTCTTTAGAGACAGTCTCTCATTGACCTCTCACTTCCCGAGCTTCCCAGTGAAACCCTGGTGTGATAGTGCGTGGTATGGGGCCCAGGAACTTGTTATTCTTCAAACACATACAGTAATTATTACCCTCAGGCAAGCTTGTGAGAAAATTACATATTCATGCAGGAATCGCACCTAAAGATCCCCTATACCAGTCAGGAACAAGCAACAATTCAAATTAGAACTACATTTGAGCAAGGCTACTAACTGGAAATCCCCTTCTGTGTCCAGCCTGTTTTCTCAGTCCCTCCTCACCCAGGCCAGCACCGTGCAGGGCTGACTCCAGAGCTGGTGTGGGAGTGGAAAATCCCCAGTGTCCCTAAAAAGTTAGCAGGCCTCCCTTTAGTCCTCATGAGGGCTTTGGTGGAGTGAGTGCAGTCAGGAGGGTTGTTAGTGACTAGCTCAGATGTATTTTCAGTTGCCAGAGGAAGTCTCCTCTCCAGCGTGTGGCCTCTTGGCTGTGAGTGGCAGCTTTGCTGGGACCATTGTTGACAGCTGGTGTTTTTCAAGTTGGGAAACATTTGGCTCTCCTGTTAATAAAACCTGGAAACAAGGCAGGAGCACTGAGGGTCAGTGATCATCTTTGTTATTACAGATGAAGAATGGCTGCCACAAAATCTACAGCATGGGAAGTGCAGCAGTTCAAGTGGGAACGATGCTTAGTGTGTTCAGATTGTGGTACAAATCTTGCCGGTACCTAACTTCAAAGTATTTTCTTAAATTGAAAATGCATACAGTATATTCTGATCACAGTGTCCCTTGTGGTGTCCTACCAAAACCTCCCTAACTCCCCACCCATCCAACGCTATGACTTATTTTTCTCTCTTTAGAAAACAAATAGAAAAAGCAAATAGAGACAAAGAAAAATTTCTATAGACTGAAGCCATAAAGCATTACCATAATAAAAGAGTTTTATGCTTCATTATTTTGAAATAGTTTCAAGCTAGCCTCAAATTCAATATGTAGCCCAAGATACAATATACCTTGTGATACAATCCTCCTATCTCACTTCTCAGTGTTAAGAATAGAGGTGTGAGCTAGAAACCATACTCATCTAGAAGTATCTTTTTTTGGTTGGTTGCTTGGCTGTTGTTTTGTTTTTACAGTATCAAACATAGAACCAGGGCCTTGGATATGCTAAGCAAGCACTTTATATATATCCCAAACCTTTCATACTTGAACATCTTTTTTTTTTGGTCGCTCTGTAAGAGCTTTTATTTCTAATAGGAATTAGTTCTTTTTAAAATTACATTTACTTATATGTGAGGAAGGAGCAACCGCATGCAACAGTGATTGTGTAGAGACTAGGGGACAATACGTGGGAGTCAGTTCGCTTCTTCCAGCGCAGATTTGTACTCAGATGTTCAGGTATGGCAGAAAACACCTCTACCCATGAAACCATCATATCTTATATATAAAAATAATATGAATCAAAATTGAGTTTTAAATAATTTCATGTTTCTTGTGGTAATTTGAAAGAAAATGTCCCACCAGAGAGAATGACAGTATTAGGAGGTGTGGCCTTATAGTAGGTATGGTCTTGGTGGAGAAAGTATGTCACTCTGGAGGCAGACTTTGATATCTTATATATACTTAAGCCACACTCAGTGAGACAATTCACTTCCTGTTGCCTGCCTCTCAAGATATAGGACTCTCAGCTCTAGTATCATGTCTGCCTGAAGGCTGCCATGTCCCACCATGATGATAATGGACTAAACCTCTAAAACTGTAAGCCATATCATTAAATGTTTCCCTTTATAAGAGGTACCATGGTCATAGTGCCACTTCAGAGCAATAGAAATCCTGAGACAGAAGTTGCTACCAGGAGTGGGATATTGCTGTGATAGGTGGGGTCATGCTTTAATTTGGAAGAGTTTGGGACTTTGGGAGCTTGGGTTAGGAACGAAGTGGGAGGCTTTAATTGTTGCCTGATGGGCCGTACTAGAAGGAGCAAGGAAAACAGAGCTAAGAGTTATTTGAACTGTGGTGGCCTTTGTCAAGAAGTTTCAGATGAGAAGAATAGTAATATGTGGCATCGAGATTGATCTTGTGATATTTTGGTAAAGAATGTGGTTGACTTGGCCCTTGTCTGAAGATTCCACCTGAGGCTAAAGTGAAGACTTTTGGATTAATTCAATTGGCAGAAAAAAATCTCAAAACAGCCTAGTCATGTGGTTGTTAGTGACAACTTTAACGAAGATTTGAATAATGAAAATGAGCAAGCTGAGCATGATAAATCACTAAATGTAAGCTATGAGGACTTGGAATGGAGCTAAATCCTGTGTTCAAGGAGATAAACAGAATAAGAAATGGAATAAAGGGAGTGGTGACCTCAAGGCAATACCCTGCCCAGTTAAATTTCCTACTTGTGAAGAAATTAAAGAAAACCTTACAGTCTGGAGTGCTGGTGCAGACCTTTAATCCCAACACTCCAGAGGCAAGGCCAGCCTGGTCTATAGAGCAATTTCCAGACAGCAGAGCTTAGGCAGTGAAGAAAACCATCAAAAATGGAAAGCCGGTGTAGATGTAATTGAATGAGGGGCCATGTTCTAGTCTGAGCAAGAAGCAGGACAAGGCAGTTTTAGTCACATGGTTGTAGAGTTGGGACAAAAAGGTGGGTTATGGAATATTCCTCAATGACTAAGGAAAGCCACGAAGGTCAGCTGTGTGTCAGATGAATGGTGACCCAGCAAAGGCCATTGTATGAAATTGTAAAGAAGCATGCATTGCCTAGGAGACTCCAAGATATTAAACATGCCAGAGTTTTGAGTTATCTGCCAAGCAAAGCTACTAACAAAGAGTGGAATCATCTCAAGAGGGAGAAGTGTGTTGCAGTCAAAAAAGCTGAAAGGAGTCAGAGATCTAAAGAGCATTTTAACTTCAGACTTGGAGCTGTAGAATTTAGCATTTGTCCAGCTGATTTTCAGTCTTGCTTTGGGTGAATATCTCCTCATTATGCTCCCTTCCCTATGTCTTGGAATGGTAATGCATGTCTTATACCACTATATGTTGGAGGCAAGTAATCTGCTTTTTGGTTTTGATTTTATAGGGGATTACAGTTAAGAGATTGCATAGATCTCAGAAAAGACTTTGAATTTTAGACTTTTAAATAAGTTTGAGACTGCCACAGACTATGGGATATTTGAAGATTGATTGAATTTATTTTTGTACTATGACATGGGTACAGTCTTTTGGGAGCCAGGGAGTAAAATGTGGTGATTTAATAGAAAATGGTCCCCAAGTAGAGTGACTCTATTAGGAGGTTTAGCCTTATTGGAGGAGGTGTGGGCTTGTTAGAGGAAGTGTGTCATTCTGGAAAAGGACTTTGAGGTCTCATATATGCTCAAGCCACAACCAGGGATACAATTTTTTCCTTTTGTTTTCCTATCAAGATGTAAGACTCTCAACTCCAGCATCATGTCTGCCTCCAGACCACTATGTCCCACCATGATGATAATAGATTTAATCTCTGAAACTATGAGTCACCTCACTAAATGTTTTTCTTTTATAAGGGTTGCCACGGTCATGCCATGGTCATGGTATCTCTTCATAGCAACAGAAACCCAAAATAAGATATCTCTGATCAAGTTTTTATTAGTAATAATCAATTATAAAAAAATCACGAAAATCTATTATTGACCTTGCTAAGTTGTGACTAACTCTAAGAAGTCAATTTGCATTGGAATCATACTCTTTAAACAGATGAAACAAACATGTTACAAAAGACTCGACAGCGTATCTATGTTTGAATTTTAACTTGTCCTTTCACTTGACCACCCCTGGGACATTTTCCCTATGGAACAATATAATATGAATAAGCTGTTAGTGAAAAAATAATGTTTTTTCTTTTTTCTTTAATTGAGAGGAATTAAGTTAAAAGAAGGCATTGTCTTTCCTACACTTGACAGGATTCCAGAAGAGGATCTCTTTAGGAAAGTGTAGAGAAATAATAGATCTAAAGGTTGGTTGTGGCAAAACAATTCTAGTCTCTTTCTCTTTGGAGACATTCTATGAATTCTCAGGGATTTGAAGGACTCGTTTTGACAATTTGCCATGTTATTTAAAAACAAAAACCTGAACAAGACTCCATCCCCAACCCACTCTAGACTCTAGAAGATTATAGCTACTGAGTGATATAGGTAGTCTGCTAAGTATTTTTGCAAGAACCAACATGCTTACTTATTGAAGCATTTTTGGAGGCCCAAAAATGTGAGCTTACTGCCACCTTGTCTGATAGAGAGTTTGGAGGTTGCTCAAAATGGTTTTTTGAGCATAGCTGCTCAAAAACACAACTCAGGATGTGATTACTTGGTTCTTTTGACATTAAGATGGCTCATACAAGTAGATCCATTCCATGCTGAGAGATGGTCAGGATATGCAACGTGCTTCTGTTCCTTCTTTTGTAGTTGGAGGTTACCTGGAGAATGACTGCCTCCCGGATACTTGGTCTAAGGTAGCTTCACTGCCTGAACAACAGAATGCTAATGACTTGATGCCTCAAAGTGTTAAAGCAATTAACTTTTCTAGTTGTCCTTTGTATCATGTTAAAGAAGGCTTTTGTTGCCTTCTTCTCCATTTGTATTGGAGTATAAAAGTACAAGGAAAATTAAACATGGACAGTTTTAGTATTCACTGGAATGCCTTCCTGGTACTGCTCTAATACAACAGTATTACTCTGTCTTTTTTTCTAATTTCTAAAAATAGCAAAGAGCTCAAGATAAAGAAATCGTTGCATATCATCACATGAGTAGTTTATATGAGTACAGCAAACACCCATCCCATCTACCTGAGTTTGAGTTCTGGAACTCATATGATGTAAGAAGAGAAACAATTTCCATGAGTTTTACTCTCACCTTCAATTAAGGACTGTGGCACGTGAACACACACACACACACACACACACACACACACACACACGGTGGGGGGGATAGAAAGAGATGTGTATAATAAATCAATAATTTCTAAAAAGAAAGAACCTCTGATTGATTATTCCATGAACCTTAGCAGAACACAAGTGAACAAGTTACATCCCCATCTCTACTCTGAAGGACTACAGATCAGGAGATTTGTAGCTCAAATCTAAAACTAAAAACTAAAACCAAAAATGTAAACCTAAAGCACGGATTGTATATAGTAGGGATAATTGTCCGTAGTTGGGGAAGGAACCACTGAGTAATAGTTTTCTTTCTTTTTAAATATTATTTATTATGCAAATTTCTCCTCTCTCTCTCTCTCCCTCTGCCTCCCCCGCCCCATGTGTGTGCACATGCCACAGTCCTTAACTGAAGGTAAGAGAATAACTTGTGGAAACTGACTTTCTTCTTGCACCGTGTGAATTCCAGGAACCAAACTTAGATTGTCTGGCTGTGTGGTTCCATTTTCCCTCGCATAAGGAAGGAGTCTGTAAAGCCAAAGTCCTCAAATGTAGCACAGTCTTATTTCTTACTTGGTTGGGAATTCAGGACTTATACATAAGACTGCATAATTTATTCCTGGGTTATAAGGTAATGTGAAGTTTAGCCATCATTCTATAAATAGTGTAATAAAAGCACAGACCAACACCTTTCAGTTACCCTGCAAGTAGCTTCATGGTCAGATTTATCTGGTGTACTGAGCAGAAAGCCATTTTCTATCACATAATGAAAATATTTGGAAAGCACTAGAGCAATGAGAGTTATAGAACTCTGAAAACTGTAATTGTCGGATTCCATTATGTTAGAAGGGAACGTCTTTGGAAAGGTTTTTGCTCCCCAGTAAAGGGCACGGTGCACTGTGTCCCTAATTGGTTGCCCCACCCCTTTTCTCTGAAGAATAAGTCCTTAGGAGACAGAAAGAAAAATAAGAGGGAACATCCACAGAGAAGACATTGTTTTCACAATTACAGTTTCTCTAGGCGACGCGACAACTGGGAAGTGTTAAAAGCCAGAATGCCGAGGAAATACAGCTGAGCAGCGCTCCAGTGTTCCCTCCAAAGAGGCAATGCAGACTTCATAAAGAAAACAAAACATGTAAATAAAATTCTGTTGCTTCCTGGGAGGAGTGGCCTTTGAAAAGAGTTTGATGTTCCAAAACATTCATTTCTTAGACATTGCTAGCATTTTTCTTCTTTTTCTCTTCTGCTTTTTGAAGCAATACTGAGAAAGTTGGAGATTGGGAATTGTGCTTATCAAGTTGTGTGAAGAAAATCATTTGAGAGATCTCAGAGGAATCTGCTGTGATGGATATACTCAGCTAATTATACCTTTTTTTGAAGCTTTATTGGCATAAAACAACAAGAGACTGATGCTTTGCTTTCTAGCACAATGAAGAAAGAAGATCAAGCAAATGATGGAGCGTGAGGGTTGTGGAATTGGGATAGATTTTAATACCTAAATTATCTTGATCTTTGTCTTTTTTCTAGACAATGAAGCAACATATATGATTTTTTTGATATTTAGTAACATTGTGGAAAAGTTTAGGAAAGAGACTAAGAATATTCATGACCAAAAAAACAGTTCAATATAAAGAAGTCCGGAGCTTAGCCTTTATTCGGAAAAAAAAATCACTTAGTACAGTTTCCTTGAAAGAAGGATAAACATTGGCAGACAAATTGGTCCATCTTGGGAGCAGTTTTGCAGGAAAAGTGAACCCTTGCTTCTTTGAATCCAGGAATTAGGCTGCAACCTGACGAATCCTAGGTAGAGTGTATCAAACAGTCACAACAGGTTCCTCTGAGATCACGCAAATGACATTTCTTCACACACAACTTGATAAGCGCAATTCCCAATCTCCAACTTTTCCTGTATTGCTTCATATCTAATCTAATTCTTTCTTTCAAGAATTGTTTTACGCCACTTAATGTATTGTTGGGAATTTGCTTTTAGGCTCTTGGGTAACAGGGGGAAAATGAATTGCAATCTAGTAGAATCTTGACAATATAACCACCGCACTGTGAATGCTACAGGCAGCGAGGAAAGCGAAGATGAAGAGAGCCGCATTTGCTTCTGTAAAATTGTTTCCTTCACAATTTTGCTTCTGTGGAATAAATAAAGTATATGAAGTAGCTGTCTAAGGATAATGTGCTTGTTGTTTTACTCAATTTACTCAGAAGTAAATCATTCTGTTGTGGGAGAACTTGACAGAGATGTGAGCATCATTTTCAGAAAGATACAATTACTGCTATTTGGCAAACAGTTATTGGTGCATTTGATAAATCACACTCACCAGGCAAATGTAGCTTGTCATTAAAGAAAACACACAACCATTCAGGGGAAAATGATGGCTTTCTCATTTTTAATATCAAAACAATTATCAATAAAAGTTAATTTTGGCCTTTGATTACTTCCTAATTTTTAAGAACAAAACAATTATCAATACAAATTAATCTTAGTCTTTTATTATGCTTAATTCTCTGCTATGTGTATAATCTCTAGAAGGATGAGAAGGTGCAGCCCAGTGAAAACAAAAATAATTTTGATATGAACACACAGTTCAATGAAAATTACAGACTTTGAAAAATATAATGAAATTTATTTTTTGGTTCTGTAAACACAAACCTTGGGTAGGTGTTCTGGAATCCACTGCTTCCTGGTCTACCTTCTGCCCCGTGAGTGTTTGACATTGTACTCTGTCTGCCCTGCTTATCAGTCTTTACACCTAAGTCTGACCCTAGGAAAAAGTCATAGTGCAGGGTCTTCGATGCTCACTGCTCCGTACTGAAGTAGAGCAGTACAAAACGATAATTCTTCAAAGATGCATTAAGTCTTATGAGAACTACCGATATCTAGAAAAATTTCGTGCAAATATTGATGACTGTTAAAATGTGTACAAGTAATTTCAAGGTAAATATGAAACTACTGGTGACACTTGCAATAATTTTCATGAGGTCTGCTCAAAATGTGTGGTTAACTCAAATATCTCTTATCTGTATGTGATTCCAGATGTTAAACTGTATGATAAACTGGTTAGATCTTAATAATAAGTTCTTATAATACTACCACAGTTATATTAATATCCAATGTTACTGACCTGCTATCAAATACCAAGTAGCATTTTTTTTTGGAAAGGTAAATTGCATAAATATCCATTATCTTAAAGTTCTTTATCTGGAAGCCTTCAAATAACATTATGTGTGTTTCCTGCTGGTCTGTGAGATCAGAACCTGACCACTAGATCCCAGTGTATAAAAGGTAACCATTGAAACTCCTAGGATTACCATTTCTTTTAACAATTTCATCAGACACTGAGACAACAAAAAGAACCTCCGGGGCTTGTCCTCCATTCCTCACATATACCTTTCAACTTCTTGAACATGTTATTACAGAAATAATGGGATAATTCATGTCATCATCCTAACTGCTTAAACATCTGCAAGCAACATGTTTATACTTTAATAATTCCATGGTTCAAAAAAGAATGCAGTAGGGCACGCCTGAGAAGGCATGCCTAGGCTGCTTTCATGGATTGTTGTATCTAGGTTTCTGATTGCTCTCTTTTTCTCTACTCAGTGATAAAGACACATAAGACCTCCAACTTAGCCAAGCACACTGCCCTAGAGTCTATGATTTGCAAAGTGGTGGCGAAATGATCATATTTGCAGGGGTTCCCTAAAGGATGGCATTCCTAGGAGACAGCAATGGGAGAGCAACATTTCTGTCACCTGCAGGACAAATTCCAGATGGGAGACTTCTATTATGTCCACAACACGTTTTTATTGTTTTATTTATTATCTTAAATAATTCAAAACTGACAGACAGTTTCACTACATACCTAGACTTGAATCCTTGGCCCTGTCTCCCAAGATGCTGAGCTTACTTACTCTAGGGTGATGATTTGGGGCCATAGCAGCCTTCTGGAGACATATTCTATTTCGGTGGCAGGTGGCCCCTTATTTTGTCCAGTACTAGTGCTCAGCATAGTTAGTTCACTCTTTTATAAGCCTGGGATTTGTTTGTAATCAAGTTCAACATTTTAAATTTATTTATGTTTTGCATGAAGGAACTTTATTAAATATAATATTAAGCACATTAGATTACGGAGTCAACATTATTACAACTATTGTTTCTCAATTAATAAAGGTTGGATGAAATTTGGCTGCTACACTTTAATTGTCTCTTAAGAAGAGAAAAGCAGATCAGTTTACTTCCAGGTCTTTGGGTGAGTCTGCTGGGCTGTGGCTCAGTCCATCCTTTTCCAAGCAAACTTCCCTTCAAATTCCTGTTGATCTCCAGTTGATTCAGTTCTCTCCCTTCAAAAACCAACTTTTGGGAGAATCTAGACAAGTATAAATTATTAATAGTGGTTCCAATTATCATATTACATTTCCCCTTACACACTGCCCCTCTCATCCCTAGCCATAAGCATCACTGTTAGCAATGGAAAGCAAATTATAAATATCAGATAACTTAGGGGGGAGATTTCAAGGTACCCAGAAATCATATAATGTAGCATCTACTTTTAACTCCTAGTCATAATACTGATGAAATAAAATCATGTCCTGCTAGGTGGCTGTGTGTATTCACAGGGCTGACTACGAGGATACTACAGGGACCAAAGGTTATTTTGCTTCTCATTCTGAGTGCTTTATGGGTAGATGGAAACCTTCCTATCAATTTACTGAGTTACCTTCCCGTAATAAGATTTCACCTTGTCTCAATTTTTCCTTCTATAAAATGAAATACTACTACACTTTCCTATTTATAGGATAATCAAGATTTTTTTTTTTAAAAAAAAAAGCTCTGGCTAAAAGCACAGTGTATCTTTTATGGCTGTGGTTCTGACAGCAGTTGTGTTGGATACAGGCATCCAGTTCCACTTTTCATTGGTGAATTAACACACAGTAACTGTGTACTAGGCAGCTTACTAGTTAGTAGTTTCTTTAAAGGGAACTGAAGGCTTTCTGGCTACCCCAAAGTGAGACTATTAGCTCTTGAAACGGAAGATGAGCCTTAATAGAAAGCTTACTCCGTCCTGTGGTTTCAGCACTCCATGCATGTTATGGTACAGTTATTGGATTGCCAAGGAATAGGAAGCAACATTATTATTTAATCAAGTATGCATTTTAGTTGAGGTCATAATTAAAGGATGAGCGATTAGGACAAGGAGTTTGGAGTCTGACAGATGTGAGTCTCATGTCAGGCATTCCACTGGCTATCTGTATGCCCCTGGGATAATCATCCAACTTATGGTGAATGAATGCCCAGTTTCATTGAAAGCATGCAATTACCCCATAGGAATCTCATGAGACTGAAACAGCTGAGCATATATGAAATACATACTATAGATTGAGGACAAATGCAAAAATGTGTGAAATCATAATAACAGAAAAAAGAGCCACTTTCATAATACTTTCGTAATTCAAATTTTATATTTACCTATTTATATTTACCTATTAATTTATTAATTTACCTATTTTATATTTACTTATTAATTCAAAATTTATATTTACCTATTTATTTGGTGCCTATGTTAGAGTCTGTGTGTGTATGTGTCTGTGTGTTTGTGTTTTTTCTCCCTTGCCCATGCTAAAGCATGCATGTGGATGTCAGAGATGAACTCACAGGGGTTGGTTCTATCCTTCCATCCGGTGGGTTCTGAAGGGTGTAGCTAATGTCTGAGCCTTGTCAGCAAGTTCCTCTTCCCATTAAACTATTTCAGCATCCCAAGATGCTGAGATAATATGCACCAGATTCTCAAGAATAGATAAAGATAAAAGTAGGCATAAATTTTAATAATGTAATTATATCGAAGTTTATTGATACTTCTAGTGAAACTCCAACCCTAGTTTCTTAAAGTTCACACACACAAAAGGAAAAATTAATATCAGAGACATTATTTCTGTAGTTTGGAATATCATGAAAATGAACATAAAATGTTTTACACTTGTTGATAGTTCTGTTATTACTCCAGTCTTTTATCCGAATGCGATAATATTGAATTTTGTAGGCCTATTATAGTCACACACATGACAAATGCCTAGTAAATTCATAGACATTCGTAGTTGCTCTTGCAAAAATGAAATATTTAGTTATTCATAAGTATCTCATATTCGGAAAGCTATCTACTGACATTCCTTCCTCTGATATTTGGAAACTATGAAAAGTAATTTATACACAAGAACTTGACCGGAACAACCCATTGTAACTTAGTATATTTTAAGAGCATTGTGTAGCACAAATTCTAATTGGTATTAATACTAAAACTTTCGAGACAGTTATTAGGAGATGAAAGCCGAAGCAGAGTGGTCAGCCACTAGAGTTCCTACCTCTACCAATGCTCAGAACAAAGGGCGATCCTATCTTCAGACTGATTGCTCCCTCAGACTGAACTGAACTCCTATCTCCTCCTGCCTTATATTCCTTTCTCAGCACACCCATATCACTCCTGTCTCCAACCCCCCTAGTGCTGGGATTAAAGGCGTTTGATCCCAAGTGCTGGGACCACCTTTGTGTGAGCTGTTTCTTTTTTAGGCTTCATCAATTTTGCATAGCCCAGGTTGACCTTGAACCCACAGAGATGTGTCTGCCTCTACCTCTCAAGTCCTGGGATTAAGGGTGCGTACCACCACTGTCTAGCCTCTATGGCTAGTTAGTGTGACTGATCCTCAGGCAAGCTTTATTTGTTAGATCATAAACAAAATATAACCACAGCACTGTTAAATGTATTTAAAAGTACTTTCTATTGTAATGTTTTTCAATTTTTTAATCATGAAAAAAAAGCGCACATGGCAAGCTAATACTCTAGAGGAAATTTTTAATTCATTTTATAAAAACAGTACGAAGCTATGTGTGTCCATTTCTGTATAGTAAAGCAGACAGAATATGATGTGTATTAATTATGGCTATTAATTTAACTTTTGTTAAAGAAAAGATTAATTATAATATTCTGCTTATATAACAGCTTTTCATTGCTTTAAACCAACACTAAACACTTTCATAGCAGCAAACTATTCTTGGTTTAGTGGGAGCCGTTATAATAGAAAGTTAAGCAATTGTTTCGTATTTGAAATGAACTAGAGGTGTCCGATTTTGTAAGAACACCCAATATATAAAAGTCCAAACTTACACATACCATGAATCAGCTCTTCACAAAGCCTTGGTAAAATACAGCATATGTGCTGGATTCAGCCTTTCCAGCCTATGACTTTGGTGAGGACAGTCATGGGCCCTCTGGGCTCCAGGCTATGATCTTGGGGAGGACAGTTGTGGGCCCTCTAGGCTCCAGCCATGACTGTTGAGTAAGTGGAAGGATACTAGGGACACAGGGGCAAGTATGACTTTGTAATTCGTGTAGGTTTTAGCAATAGTGTGTTTTCTTGTCAGGCGTAAGCGTAGTGTCAATTTTGTAAGTATATATTAGTATACATGGCTTTAAAACGTGACTATCAGATTTTTTTTTCCATGCAGAATGAAAAGAAAGAGCAATCTAATTTGGATGCTAAAAATAAAATTTCGGGGCAAAATGTTACCATACTAATTTTGTTATATTCTCCCAGAGAAGAATACATTACATATTTCAGGCTTAAAGGTTATTAATTATTGTAAGATCAAGCTCGTTTGTTAGTAATGTTGAATTATTAAGAAAATAGTATGTAAAATTACAAGATTTGATTACAGTCTTTCCCTCCGATTGATACAGCAACAGTTCTATATACCTTTCCAAACACTGTAGATTGTGGTGTGTTTATCTATGGCTTTTAGAATTTCCCTTGACTAGTAACTGTTGACTCAGACTCATGCTATTCTAGAGCAGAGCAAAGCTGATTTGAAAATGGGCCAAAAGGTGAAATCGATAAGTTGGCAATTATATTAGCTACTTTTATAATTGCAGTGAAAAAATATCTAAGAAAGGCAATTGAAAGTCGTAAGAGTTTATTTTGGCTCATGGTTTAGTATGATAGACAGTCCACCAGGGTGGGGAAGTTGAGGCAGAAGGCCACTGAGGCAAACTGGTCAGGTTGTATCCGCTACCTGGCAAGAAAGAAAGCAATGTAGCTTTTTTTTTATCCATTTATTCAACGTACATTTTTATTCAGTCCAAGACCCATGTCCCTGGAAAAGACCTGCCCACATTCAGTGTACATCTTTCCTTCTCAGTTAAACTTCCCTCTTTGGAAACATTCTTACCAACATGTCCAGAGGTGTATTTCCTAGATAATTCTGAAGTCAGTCATGTTGACAGTTAAAATTAGTCATAACTATAACAATTACATTGTCTGAACTAATTTCTTGAAACATGATCAAAAGGAGAAAACAGGATAAGAATGGTTTAAAACAGAAGTGGCTAGATCATCTGTTTCTTTTCAGTACTAAGCCTAGCACTTTGAGTAGCGTTCTGTGTCTTATAGATGAACTTCACATTCGAGGAGATCTTATTGTTATATGGCTGCTGTTCATATACCAAGCATCTGCTATCTATTTTATTTTTGCTCCCAGCCATTTATTTTCAGCTTCTCAGAAATATTATGTGTTTCCATAATTACAATAAGAACTTGTACCACTCTACCAAAACATTCAGTGTCCATATCCCATTTTCATCTTAATTGGTTATAATACTTGTTTTGCCAATTAAGTTTTAGCAGCTATGTTGTATGTTATACCCAAGTAAGTACTCGAGAGCCATTGTACACAATGCCTATTGTTCTCACTTTTGTCTGTCACAGACAGTATACCAAATGGGAAGGACTCCATCAGCCTGGACCCTGGAATAAAGAAGCTATATGAAACAGGAATATCATGGCAACCAACCCACAGGAGCAAACTGCACAATTATTTTGCAATAATATACCACTTCAATAAACAAAATCTTTTCTTTTTATGGAAGGAAGGTTTTACTTTGGTTGAGAAATTGAGGGCCTGGTCCATCACAGTGGGGAAGACATAATGATAGGAAAAAGAGGCTGCTTGTTCTTCAAATGACCTCATTCTGTACCCCAAATCCGTTCGTACTGTCAGATCTTTCTTTCCTTCTGTATAGTCCTTGTAACATAAAACATGCAATATTTGCCATTGGGAGTCATATTTATTTCAGTTACTATGATAATCTCTCGTTCCTTCCTTTTCCTTTAAGATGTCATAATTTTATTTTTCTTAAAGGCTAAAACAAACCCTTCAATGTGTATATACACTATATTTCCCTATCTACTTAGCCACTTAGGCTAATTATATAATTTGTCTCTTGTGACTTGTGCCACAATAAACATTGTGCATGTGTTGTATATTCCAAACACAAACATGAGTATCCAGACTTAGATTACTTCAGATATGTAACCCTAAGTGTAGTATCACATAGAAGTTATATTTTCTTTTTAATTTTTTTGAAAACCTTTCCTTAGTGGTTTCCTTAGTGGTTACATAGGTTACACTTCTATTAATAGTGTTTAAATATTCCTTTTCTGTACATCCTTGCCAGTAACTCACTAACAATATTCTCTCTGTGTGTCTCTCTCTCTATCTCTCTCTCTATCTCTGTCTCTCTCAAATCCATTAAGTCCATTTTGTGCTACCTATATATGCATAAGCTACTGGAGCAATGACTACATCCTAGAAAAAACTAATTGCTCTGAACCCAGTAGCAATCAATTGCCAATAGTTTCTCAGGTAGAGATGATACTTCATGAATCCCCTGCCCCATCCATGGTAGAATTTGGGGTTGAGGTGATACTGTGCATACCATCCCAGCTTCCGTGAATTCATGTGAGCATCTGTTTTGCATACCCAGCAAACAAAATTCTCTGCTTAAAGGCGTTACGGCTGGCTCTGTAATTGCTTTGTCCATCTTCTACAACAGTGTCTGAGTTACAAAGGCAGGGTATGTGATGTTTCACAACAACTAGCTAGCACTAAATATTTTTTACACACTGGTCAGTTGTGTGTCTCTGTATTATCTGGCATCTACTGCAAAAAGAAACTTTTGATGGTGGTAGAAAGATATACTAATCTATAGATATACAGATAAAAACTTAGACGGCCACAAAAAATAATCATCAGGTAAGAATTATATTCATAATGTATAGTCATTTGTATTTTGCAAATTAGGAAAAAATAATCGATTAGAAAAATTATTCTATTCTATTTTGATGAATCCAACACTTTATACCTAAACCACTTTCTATCATAACTTGTATTATGAGCATAAAATATCCTTTTAATCCTTAAACCATTGTGTAAATAAAAAGTTCAAGCTTTAATGTTTTTTTTAACCTTATAGACTTTACATCTCCTGTATAAACTTTTTTTTTTGATAGCGAGGAAAATGGTATAACTATTTAGTCTTTTTCCCCATCAGAGACCCAAGAAGGATAGAATATTACTCATATGAACAAGAAATGTTGAGCAAACAGCTTCCCAAACTGTAAAAATGACAGAGACATCTGCCTGCCTGGACAGTCACCCAAGGTTCTTTTGCAAAGTTGGGGCATCTTTGGCTTAAAAGCCTAGAATAATTGACAGACTTTTCTGTGAAGCAGGAATTTTGAAGAACTTTGCAAAATTCACAGTCACCTTCTCTTTGTCCTGCTTGCCAATTTGTAAGGCGTAATGTCAGCAGTTGAAACAAGGGCAGTTTCTTGTACAATGACTAGCTTTGTTGCAAATGAAAGGCAACTCAATATGGTGGTTCTTTAATGCCTATTATCTTCTCTGAAGTAGATTGGTGCTACCAAGAGTAGTTGCATCTCACTGCCATGAAAAACCTTATACCATTCAACTACCTTAAATGTCGTACTCTGTAGATCTCTGAAGTATTTGCAGATCATCCATCTATTTAAAATATGTCTCTTTGACCTTGAAAACATAACTAACATGACTATAAGTTTGAAAATGTAATGTAAAGTTAAAGTCCTAAAAAATTATTTAGGACAATAAAAAAAATGCATGTTAGCCTTACATTACATTTTCAAATGAGCTGCATAGGTACAACCTTACTCAAGAGTAAAAACATAAATACAGTATATTGTAACAAATATAATCTTAAATTGTATCAATATACAAAAATCCTTACCAATTTCAAATATTTGCAATTAATCATTGTTTTTTAGTTTAAAAGTAGATTCAATAATCTACCCTTTTATCTTATCAATCCTATTTCCCACACCCCCACCCCCTTTTTAGAGAGAGATCCCTTTATCTAACCTCCTTTTTTCAATTTTCTCCCTGACCATGACCAATAATGACTTGTAACTAACTCCCCTAAACCATGACAATCATCCATAACCTATGGAATGACCAAAACCATCCACTCCATCTCTTGGGAATGGGGGCAATATTTTCTTAAAATTACTTTCTGTTGCTTGAGGGTGATGGCATATTTAGAGAACCCTTACAAACTGCGATAATGGTCAAGTCCTAGGAGAGCTAACTGTAGCATTTGTTATCTACTCTCTGTGTGATGGGACAATGAAGGGCTGATCTGAAGTCCTGACTGGAATCGTCTGTGAGTTTGGACCATCTCAGATTGCAACTTTGAAGTTGTTTTGGATGTAGATTTTTGAGGTAATCGCAACAGGGGCATTCTGAGAAGCTGGATCTCCTGGGCTATTTGTCTTCACTGATGTCTGGTCCCCCCCTTTTTTTTTGAAAACACACAAACTTTTAAAAGCCCTACACATATTTGAATTAATATAAGAAGGGAATGTGCAGTATGCACGAATCAGCTAAAGATGATCCATTCTCTGTTCTCTGTTTCAGCAGGTAAAAGATATCTTCCAGTTTGATAAATTCATTTGGAGTAATCAAACTGTCATGAGAACTCTGTAGCCAATAAGATTTATCATGTATCCTCTAGTCTCAGAACAGTTTCCATGCAGGGAGATCAGCTCATATGTCACCTTTCTTGTAGGTTTGTGTGTGTGTGTGTGTGTGTGTGTGTGTGTGTGTGTGTGTGTGTGTGTTTGTACGTATGTTTTAATTTATTCTTTTATATTTGTAGCCACGATTTTCAAGAGGTCTCTCCCAGACAAGTCTGGTCTTTATCAATTTTGAATAAATGCATAGGTTTTTGTTTCCTGTGGAAACAAAGCCATAACACTCTCTCTCTCTCTCTCTCTCTCTCTCTCTCTCTCTCTCTCTCTCTCTCTCTCTCTCTCTTTAAAGACTTTACTATTTTAAAACTATTTTGTTTATTATTTTTTCTATGGTCCATTTTTTTCTTTCATTTTTTTTTCTGTTTAGTATTCAAGCACATTAAAAAGAATGTTCCTATTTTAGGGGTGTTCTTGGTCTATGCCTCAATTTCTGCACATCTGCAGCCTTTTCTGACCATGTGAACTGAACCTTCTTTAAAGGGCCAGGCCATCTGCCAAGTGACTTCCCTTAGGACATGGCACTGGTGGTTAGCTCTACCCCCTTCAGGTCTGAAGGCACTGGCAGTAGCTATGCCTAATTAATTGTCCCACCTCTGAGATGTTGCTGAGTCTGCTTTCTGGAGCCTGTGGAGCAAACTGCTGTAAGTGCTAGCTAAAAGGACCAGGTAGCGACTGTTGGCATGACTTTTCCTGTCTCATGGTCATGCCCCATGTTGGGCACCAAATGTTGTTGGACTTCCTTTTGGGAAATCCAACTTCCCAGTAATGACATGAAGATTTATTATTAAAGCTTGGCCTTTAGCTTAGGCTTGTTCTCAACTAGCTCTTATAATATGAATCAACCTACTTCTATGAATCTACATTCTGCCACGTGATGTTTTACCTTCCCTTCATTCTGCATGTCTGATTTTCTCTGTTTCACTCATGTCTCTCATGCACCTAGATCTCTGCACGCTCCTCTCTTTCCCTGGAAGTCTTGCCTGTTCTTTCCTGCCTAGCTATCTGTTGCTTAATACTTTATTAACCCAGTCACAGTGACACAACTTCACACAGTGCAAGCAAATGTCCTACAACATAAATCCCTTTTATTTATGCATATGTTTATAATTTAGGCATTTTCTACAGTACTATGTTTACATATGAAATTTTCAAAGGACTTTAGTATTAGTTATTCTTCTCCAAACTCCCTGCTCCTTTATTTTCTCACATGAACACTGTGTTGTGGTTAACCCATAGCTGAAGAGCTGACAATAGTTCTCTTATGAAATACACTGTACTTCCTTTTATGAGTATAAAGTGACCCTCTTTTATCTGGTGGGGCTAGTTTTGATTTGAGATCTTTTTTCCCAGATGTTTTAATAGCTAAGCCTGTTTGTTTCTTAGTTTCATTAGCTTAGAATGCCCCTCCTTTCCTTTTACACAAAAGTCATGTTTATTCTTGATGATGAGGCATTTTTCTTGATGTGGGGAAAAAGATAGATTATTCTGTTTCTTAATCCAGTCTGTTAGTATGTGTCACTACATTGGAGAATTTAGACTTTTTATATTAAGGCATTACTGGAAACTGCCATTCTGTTGTTTTATGTTTTCTTAGAACTATTCGATTAATTGTTTGAGATTATTTATTTATTTATTTTCTGTAATCTCTTATGTTGTGTTTTTCCTTATCTTTAGACTCAAGTATATATGCCAGTACTTTCTGTCAAAGGGATTAATGGTCTTAAATTATTTTTTAATCATAGAAAGTTTTCTTTTTTCTTTCAATTTTGAAAGATAGTTTTCTGCATATAATAATCTGTGTTGATAGTTTTTCTGCGTATAATCATCTGTGTTGACAATTACAATCTTTCAGAATTGTAATTAATCTATCCAGACCCTTCTGGCTTTAAAAGTTGTTGGGCAATCAGATTTTATTTTGATGGTTTGGCCTTTTTAAGGGACTTAACTTTTTTCTCTTGGAGCTTTTAATGCCCCTTTTATATTCTATGTGTTTAATTTTTTAAATTGTAATATTTCATAGGAAATTTCTTTTTTGGTTTTGTCTATTTAAAGTTATGTAGGCCTCGAACACCTATTTACACATTACTCTGTCTAGATCAAGGGAATTGTTTACTGTGATTCTATGGGAAATATTTTCTATGTCTTCATATTGGTATTCTCCTTCTTATATGCACATAAGCAGAAGGTTTAAACCTTCTATGTTATCTCTGACCTGTGGTATGACCTGGATTCAAATCCAGTTCCAAGCCTGGGTCTACAGCTTCCATTCAAGTAGCAGAAGTATCTGGACCTTCTTTCACAACTGTCACTAGACCCTAGAGTCCTAAAATTTTTCATAATTTTTATTTTTAATTATGTGAATGGGTATTGTGGAGGGATGAATTCAGTGTCCAAGGAGGCCAGTAGAGGGTGGTAAATCCCCTGGGACTGGAGACGCAGGTAATTGTGAACGAATTCCTAATATCAATATCTACATGGAGACATTTCTCCAATTAGTGTGGAGCCAGTTTCTAAGACAGACTTTCAGGCTTAAGGATTGTGTTTCCAAGTGGTTATTCCTATGTAGAAGCAAGTAAGTTAATGCTATTCATGCAGAATTTCCCTAAGACTTTACTGGACATAGAAAAATTGTATGAGACTGGACTTTTCTACAAAGAAGAAGAGATGAACTTGCCATGTTTTATATTCTTACGGCGGCATGGAACTCTCACAGAACCATGTGTGAATGAACAGGAAAGAAGACTGATGCTAACATAGCTATCAGTTTTTCTCAAGACATTTCGTAAGTTGCATGGGTCAGACCGAGCAGCTCAACAGAAATCCAGTGCAGAGTATTTGAGGCTTTGTCAGACTGTGATGTAGAGAAGACAATGACTAGAGAAGAGTCACTGCAAGTAGAAGTGCTCTATAGAACACTAGGCTCCAATTCAGAAATCCTAGAATTCCAGGTTGTAAGCGCTGAGTGAGGTAAGCCAGATGTTGGGAGACCGTTTCACAAAGCAGAGCAGAGCATCAACGTTTTTGAGCTCTGAAACAGGGTAAAGTAATAAGGCCTCAGTATATTTCAGGTATGAAAAATAAAATTCTTAGGATTCTGTGCCATTTTTATGCAAGTGTTTGATGTCCAGTTTTAAAATACCACACTCACTAACAAATACAAAAGGATAAGGATACCATGACAGTAGACTCCAGTAACTCATTTGCGTTAGAAAAGAAAATAAAAAAATAATAACAAAGAAATAACGTCACCCTCAAGAAACCCGGCCAGCTCTGGAAGAGATACAGCCTAAGGACTCTAAGACAGTTTTCTCCTTTCTAGAAAATGTTCCTAATGCCATCTTAATTGGGCAGCCACATTTTCTTCTGGTAAAATAACATACGACTTAGCTGGACGACTTTCAGAACACCGACTTTCACAATGTTTGTTTATATGAATTTGTTTTGTCATCTTCACCTACATGTAAATCCCATAAAATAATGAAATACGACAGCACTGCTCAGCCATGATGAAGCAAAATACATAGAAACAACAACAATCAAAACAGAAACAATGACATCAACAGCATTGGTCACATATACAGAAAGCAAATATTCTGTACTATTTCCAAATCATTTTTTCTTTAACAGATTCAAATTTAAAGTCTAACCCATTACAGAACATCATTTCAGTGCCTGAGGGGAGAGAGAGAGAGAGACAGAGAGAGAGAGAGAGAGAGACAGAGAGACAGAGAGAGACAGAGAGAGACAGAGAGAGAGAGAGAGAGTCAGGTATTGAACCCAGTGCTCTGTGTATACTAACTATAGCCTCAGCCAAAAGTTTTTAAATATTTCTATTATCATTTTATTTGAGGATATATAATTGAAGAAAATCCAATTGTCCTGTGTGATTTTGTTGGAGAAAAAAAATATATATTTTATTTGGGATGACCAAAACAAAGCAACAACAACAGCAACAAAAGAGTTTCAAAGAAGGAAGGAACACAAATCTTCCAAGAGATTTAGGGTAATTCTGCATGGATCTCCTGGCTTGCCTCAGTCTCAGTCCCTGCACGCTGCTGTTAGAAAGGTCAGCTTACTTACCTTATCTTCAATTTGGGTGTCTGGTAGCACTTTATTTTGTCCACAAACCAAGACTCTATTCTTCTCACGGTCATGAAAAAGAAGAAAATAAACCAACCAAGTTTATAGGTAGAAACATGCTTTTGGAGAGTCTGCCTCTAAGGAAAAGAAATTAATCTACTGTTACAGGGCTGCATCCATGGCAGACAAGGAAACAGCATAACTCAAAATCTATGTAAAGCATTTTTACTTGCTATTCAAAAGTAGTAGTTGAATATAAGCCTCAACTCTGAAGGCAATAATTTTAGAAGTGCGTTTTTTTCTTTTCATGTGTAGGGATCACAGTACAATGCTACTTAAAAATGTAGATATCGAATTCCATTCAACATTCAACAGTTCAAAGACTGGGATTGAGGATGGTATCTTTTGGTGAGTATACAAAGTCAATCCTATGAAAATATTATTTTAATAACCACTCGCAAATGGCAACATTTCTAATCTAAAGCCATCTGCTTTCAAAATGATATAAACTTATTTTTGTTATTATTATTCTTGTGTGTATATGTTTGTGAGTGGTGATGTGGGGTGTGTGTGCCTGCCATGTGATATGTGTGTGCATGCTGTATACATTTGTGGGTGTGAGGGTGTATACTTAGGGATACTGGAAACTCTATCACTATTTACCTTATTTCTTGAGGCAGGATCTCCCACTGAACCTGGAGCTAGACTGGAAGCCAGGAAGCTCCAGTGATTCCCATGACTGTCCCCCAGAGTGGTAGGGTTCTAGGCATGTGGATAACCATATTTGACTTTTTAAATGATTTCTTGAGATTTTCAACTCAGATTTTGTGGTAGTTTGAATATATTTGGCCCTTATATGTATTTGGTAATATTAGGAGGTCTTGCTTTGTTAAAGGAATTATATTCTTGCTGGAGAAGGCTGGATAACACATGCCTTTAATCTAGACCTTAAGGCTGGCGGGCACACCTTTAATCTGGGCCACACCTTCTGGAGGAAGTGTGTCACTGTGGGGTGGGCTTTGAAATTGCATATACTCAGAATACTGCCTAGTGAGCCAGTTGATTCCTGTTGCCTGAGAGATGTAGAACACTCAGCTATTTCTCCAGCAACATGCCTACCTGAATGCAGCTATGCTCCTTGCCATGATGGACAAAACCTCTGAACTGTAAGCAAACCCCCTCAATTAAATGTTTCCTTTATGCGTTGCCATGGTCATGGTCTCTTCACAACAATTGGAACCCTAACTAAGACAAGTCTTCATGGTTACCTACTGAGTCATCTCAAAATTCTATAAATTTTTACGTGAATTAAACTATATTTTTAAAAATTAACAAAGTAATAAAATAATTAATATGCAAAAGTCAGAAGTTTAAATTGAGTCAAATTATTAAATAATGACATAGTCACTTCTTATTAGATGTTAAAATATTAACAGGTAGATACTAAGACTAAAAGCAGGATAAAGAGAGAGACTCTTATTTCTATAATGGGGATCTATTTATGACATGTTTATGTTTTGCTTTGAGATGACAGAGTGTCAGAAGCATCTCCTGGAAAACTACTTCTCAAATAAACCATCAACAGTGGAAAATAGAAATGCATACATTTTCCCTTTAAGATGACTTTTTTTAAAAAAAAATGTGTGTTCATGGAATTTACTGATAAATTACTATATGCCACAGATTAGATACACCCCAAGAGATTGCACTCAATCCATCTCATTTTTTCCCATTTGTTTACATTCTAGTGGAGTCATTCATAAAGCCACAATAAATATACATTTACCAACTGACTTCATCTACAGTGATTTTTCTAACTTTCTGTGTACTCCATCTGGCAAAAATTAATCCCAACAATTAGGACCTTTCACTACAACACCGAATAAGTCCAAGGATTGTCAGCTCCATATTTTGTTATGACTTAGTTTAATATTTATCTCCTAAGAGTGTCATGTTTTTCACTCTGTCACATAATTTATCTGTAAGAACATCTGTTGAGTGTATGTGTAACGTCTATGAAAAGATTAATGTGTCAAAGGACTTTGGGGATAGAGGGAAACTTTGGAGTCCTTATAGGGCACGCCTGCACAGTGATTTGGCTACAAGAAGCCATAAGCATCGTCTGAGCATGTGTTGAACATGTTACTCCCCATCAGAGAGTACAGTATTTCTTGCTTCCTAGTCTTGGTATTTTGGGTACTGTTAACATTGTCAAGTGAAGTGATTTTTTTTTTTCAAAAATCGTTTTAAATCAACTCTTCTGAAAAATAACACAACATGTTTCTTTTTGTGGGTAAAAAGGCCATTGTTTAGTCTTAGGAAAGAAAGAAAAAAATATTGCAAAGAGACATCTAAAGCCTACCAGAAACTTCAGGAATCACCCCATGGAATTCCAGCTTTAACAGATATATAGTTCATTTAGATTCCATAGATGCAATGACTTGGCTTTTAGAAAACTAAATCCATTAGTTTATCAGATGTAAAACTTAGGAGACTTATTTGGGTTTGCTCATGTCTTCATGAAGACTTCTTTGCCTAATTACAAGCTTGAGGAACACAGCCAGAGGAAACATATTCACCTGCGATGATGAGGAGTAAATAAGCACGTGACGTGTCGATCTACCTCTGCACCAATTTCCTCATGACCACCTCGACCCTACTACCGCCCGCCCAGCGTGTAGCGGGAAGCGCCCTTCCCTTCCGCTCAGCACCCAGCCCACACGTTAAGTTATGGATATTCAGGAAATGCTCTCGGAGAGTGTCTGGTACTCCTGTCAGCAGAGACAAAAGCATTTGACACATCCTGTCAGATGGCATTGACTCAGGTATTCTCGGCTGCCTTAAATAATGTGATGTGAAGGCAGGAGTGAAAGCTGGGGATGGGGTGGTGGGAGAGACAGAGTTTTACAAATCCACAATTTAAAAGAATTTGAGCCTGTCACAACACCTTTCAAACTTTCTCATATTCTATCCCCTAAGTTGGGATCTCAGAGGAAAACCAGAGAGAGCAGCGCTCTCCTGTCCCTTGTTTGGGCAAGGTGGAGGGGTAATCAGGGCCAGGCAATTTGTATCTCTCCCTCAACATACGGTGCGGAATTTGTATAATTTATTTCTTCATACATATTTCATCATTATTAATCATCATAAGTAAGTCTCATCTTTTAATGACATAGGAGCTGAAGAAACAGACAGTGTCAGCGTGTGACAGAACCATGCCATCATCATGAGGGGCATTGCTTTTCTTTCTGTCTCTTTTCTTTTTTTTTTTAAAAGCATGTTAAAAGACTCAGCTCGGTAGTCGAAAGTGCAATTTGGGCTTTATTGTGCGAAAACCTAACGTGGAAACAGTCCTTCAGAAACTGCTTAACATACATGGAATTCAAAAAGCCTTCTTTACAAGGCCTTCGGTGCATTCATGCCAGCACAACGAGGTTCTGTGCCCAAGCACTCCTTTCAGGCCTCATAGTGTAAGCACAACATGAATACCTCGGCCATAGGAACTCACTGAAGCAGCAAACACAGAGCTCAGTATCCGTCCTCCACTTAACAGGATTCTGGGGGAACCTCCTATAGCTCCCTTCAGAGGCAATTAATGGTTCTGAATACACCTGGAGATTATTAATTCTGGGAGAGCCCTCAAAGCTGCAGGTCACATTTCACTTTGGTCTGGTAAGAAACCAAATAAAAGAAGGATTTCAAAATGTAGGCAATTTTTATTTTAATATTTTGGCCTGCAAACTGCTCCTGCTTCCTTAGGCACAGAAATAAAAATTTTCAGTCAAGGGAGATTCCATGTAGTGCATGAATATTACATTAAAAAAAAAAAAACAACACCCCACCCCACCCCCACCAAAGAACCTCAGTTTAACTCTTTCAAACTGGAGGGTATTGGAGGGAGCTGAAGGAAGACGCCATGATTTGGCTCTCTGGAGGTTGCCTGGAGAGATGGCTACCGTTTGAAGGGGGTGAGCACATTCGTCAAGGTCTGAAGTGACTCACGAGCCACCACTTCTGCACATACTCAGATCTGATTTCAGCTTTAGGTCATAACTGAAGAGTGGACAGAATATGGCATGAATTTTGTGATGTGACTTCAAACTCTTTGTTAAAAAACAGAGCTCTCCCACTAAAAATTTAAATGCTTATTCTTAGCACAATGCATAATAGCTTTCACCCCCTAGATCAGCGGTCTCATTCCAGGTGAATGTTAGACTCCCTCGGCGAGCTTTTAAAACACTAGCAATACCTGGCCCGCCCAGCATTGAGTTTTAATTGATCTGAGGTGAGGCTCAGAAAAAAAAAATGTAAAAGCTTTTCAGATGGTTCTAAAGTGCTGCCAAGGTCGGGAACAATTGCTATAAATACTCGGAATTAGTATGGAAATTATCTTGATCACTTCGCTTCCTTCCTGAATTTATGAGTCGAGAGGCATCCAGTCATCACTGGTTTATTATTCTCTCAACATCCCAAAGCTCAGTTGGCAAAGTTGGAAGAGAATGGTCTGCTTGCATATGCTTTTCTTGCTGATTTTTCCTCTTTTGAGAGTCTGATTCTTTTTTTTTTTTCTGTGTCTTACACATTCTTAAACAGAAGAGTTCTTGTGTCATTGTTATACCATTTAAAAAAAATCAAAATGCAAGAAACGTATTATCTGAGAGTGCACTGTGCATTCACTTCAGGATAACTGGAAAAATAATTCATTCTTCTTAGAATTTCTTACACTTATTTATTGTATTTATTGCATGCCATTAAGATGAAGCAAGTGAGATATACATATGTGTGTGTGGTGTGTGTGTGTGTGTGTGTGTGTGTGTGTGTGTTGAAAATAAGGAAATATTTGATGGAGAAAAAAGTTCCCTAGAGGTCATTTACTCCATTTAGTCACATTTTATAGGTAAGAAAAGTGAGTTACAATTGTTCCTCTTGCCATTTGTTTTACACATTAAGAGCAAGAGCGGGTGGTTTCTTTGGTTTCACGCAAAGTAAAAAGTGCGTGAAGAGGAAAGCTGGCAGCTGAGTTATGCGCGCACAAAGCAACGGATATTCAAGCAACGATCCCTTTAAATCTTGTACCTAGAATGAATATTTTTTACATTTTGCTCAGAGATATTTGAGGATGATAATATCAAGAAAATCTGAAATATTTGAAAATTTTCATGCAAAGCCTACCGTGTTTGTGTATTACCGTGGAATTACTTACAACTCTGTACTTCGGAGTTAAGTAATATACACATGACTGTCAGGACACAGCAGATCTCAAAAGAGGTTATAGTAGTAAATACTTTAACAAAAATATCTAGTGAAAGTAAATATTTGATTTAAACTATAGCAGTAAAATACACCTGTTAACGGGTATGACATAAACATGAATTCTGTGTTCAAATAGTTATTAAATTAAAATTATGTCTAATGTATATTGATTTTACTATCTTGTTAATATTAAATACTCAAGTATATGATGCTATAGTTCAAGCTATAATAAAATAATTTGAGGTCCAAATGACAGAATCTTTAAATATTGTTAGATTATTTAAAATATTTTGCACACCATACATATCCAGGCAAAGGGTTTTATTTAATACCATGAATAAAAGATTACTCATATTTGCCAGTGAGATTTGAGCAAAGAAGATTAAAACTGTTGGTAGACATTATTTCTTTGGGCTTTAGAATATACTTAGATGAACTCAACAGACACTAATGCAGAGCAAACAGCAAATTGGTAGTCATCTTGGAGTCTAAAAGAGATGTGAAAGGAAATGTAAGATTTTACTAGTCCTTGAGACGCAGAAGTTGACTCTTAACTCCATGAACTTCTGGTTTTACTGTGTCCAGCATCTACTTTACTATTAATATGAGTGATGTACACACTTTCAAGTTCCTTAGTTCTTGATGAAGACAAGAACTAAAGCCTTTTAAGAGTCATTTGGGTTGAGGTAGGCATGGACCAGCTTTCTTGACTCACTGTTGTTTGTTGTAGAACCTGGGACACCTCTTATTACTGGTGGTTGTGACCTAGACTCAGTGAGTCTAGGTTCTCACTCAAGAACACATGGGTTAGTAAAAGTAGCACATAATTTCATTCAAGCAAACTGAGAGCACAAATCATACATTGTGTCCACAGTGACAACAAAAGCATGCAAATAAGGGTGCTCAGGGCTGTTGTTGGGAGCCTCCCTTTATGAGGAGCAGAAGGTTTAATTGCTAAAGGGCATAGCATGGGCAGCTCTCATTTGATTGACAGTTTTGGACCATTAAGTCTTTGTTCACTGCACATGGCCAGTTCCATAATACATGTGATTCAATCATATGAACCCCAATTGTACATAGACATACAATAGTAAATAGGTTATTCTCCTCAAGAGGATAAAATTTGTCCGAGTGTGAGTTCTAAATCAATTTCGGCTATATTGGTCTTCTTTTCCTCATAACTTGTTATATGTATTAGGACTAAGTTTAAATAGAACTTCTCTAAGTTTTATGGTCACTAGGAAGAGGAGAAACGTTTTACAACATTTGGAGAGAGACACACATGTAATGCAATACCGTAGGAGGGTCTTTAGTTTCTATGTGCATTGTTAAAGAAGAGTGTGTTCATAGATCAAGACCAGTGAGACCTCAGACTGCTAAATTATTCCAAGTTTGCCTGCCTCGATTCTGGAGGAATACATATTCCCAGCGAGTCAAAGGAAGTTAGCAATAATACTGGCATTGGGCACCAATGGCTATCAATGGATAAAACTGGGTATCAAGAAACTAAGGTATGTGGCCCTATACCAGATTCTATTGCAAATCCTAATGTTTTCATTTCTAGGCTTTAAGATGTTGGCAACATTATTAATGTATCCTAAACTTTGGTCTTATCATCTATTAAACAGCCCAGACTGGCTTCCCCATCTCTAGACAGATAAGAATAACCTTAAACTCCTCAACTTTTTACAACTACCTCTCAAGTACTGGACTTACATACAGGTATTTTCCACTGTGACTAGAACATTATAATTATTATTATTATTATTTATTACTTTTTGTTTTTATGTTTTATTTTATTCATTGTTTTTAATTGAGCTATATATTTTTAACCACTTCCCTTCTTTCCCTTCTTCTCCCCTTCCACCATTCCCCCTGCCCCTATGCTCTCAATTTACATAGGGGATCTTGTCTTTTCCTCCTTCCTTGGTGGACCCATGTAAATCTCTCTTAGGGTCTTCTTTGTTGTTCAGGTTCTCTGTGGTTGTGGACTGTAGGCTGATTATTATTTGTTTTAGGTCTAAAAGCCACTTATGAGTGAATATACATTATATTTATCTTTCTGGGTCTGGGATACCTCACCAAATATGGTTTTACCTAGTTATGTCCATTTGCATGCAAATTTCAAGATGTTATTTTTCACCACTAAGTAGTACTTCATTATGTAAATATACCACAATTTTCTGATCCATTCTTCAACTGAGGGGCACCTAAGTTGTTTCTAAGTTCTGGCTATTACAAATATTGGTGCTATAAACTTAGTTGAGCAAATGTTCTTGCATCCTTTGTGTATATGCCCAAGAGTGCTATTGCTGGATCTTGAGGTAGATTGAGTCCTAATTTTCTGAGATATCGCCATACTGATTTCAAAGCAGCTGTACAAGTTTGCAATCCCACCACCAGTGGGAAAGTGTTCCCCAAACTCCACATCCTCATAAATTGTCAACAATATTTTTGATCTTGATTATTTTAACAGGTGTTAGATGGTATCTCAGAGTTGTTTTGATTTGCAATTCTCTGATGACTAAGGATGTTGAGCAATTCCCTAAGTGTCTTTTGGTCATTTAAGATTTCTCTGTTAATAGTTTTCTCTTTAGGTCTGTACCCCATTTTATTTTATTGGATTATTTGTTTGTTTGATGTCTAGGTTTCTTAAGATCTTTGTTTATTATGGAGATTAGTCCTCTGTCAGATATGGGTTTAATGAATATCTTTTCCCATTCTGAAGGCTGCTGTTCTATCTTTTTGACTGTGTCCTTTGCTTTACAGAAGCTTCTTAGTTTCAGGTGGTCCCATTTATTTATTGTTGTTCTCAGTATCTGTGCTACTGGTGTTATAATTAGGAAGTGGTCTCCTGTACCCATGTGTTTAAGGCTACTACCCACTTTTTCTTCTGTGAGGTTCAGAGTGGTTGGTTTTATGTTGAGGTCTTTGGTCCACTTGGACTTGAGTTTTAAGCATGGAGATAGATATGAATCTATATGCATTCTTCTATATGTCAGTATCCAGTTAGGTAAGCACCATTGTTGAAGATGCCTCCTTTGTTCCATTTCATAATTTTAGCATCTTTGTCAAAAATCAGTTGTTCATGGGTGGGTAGACTGATATCCAGGTCATCAGTTTGATTTCATTGGCCTGCCTGTCTGTTTTTATTCTAATACCAAGTTGTTTCCTGTAATGAAGCTCTATAGTAGAGTTTGAAGTCAGGGATGGCGACACCTTCAACAGTTCCTTTATTGTGGAGGATTCCTTTGGCTATCCTGGGTTTTTTTTTCCATCTGAAGTTCAGTATTGTCCTTTTGAGGTATGTGAAGAATTTTGCTGATATTTAAATGGATATTGCTTTAAATTTGTAGATTATTTTTAAGATTGCCATTGTTACTACATTAATTATATCTACCCAAGAACAAGGGAGATCTTTCCATTTTCTGATGCTTTCTTCAATTCCCATCTCAAAGATTTAAGGTTCTCATCATGCAGGTCTTTCACGTGTTTGGTTATGGTGACCCCAAGGTATTTTATGTTATTTCTGGCTATGCAGCTATTGTACATTGTAATGTTTCTCTGATTTCTTTTTCGTCTGTATATAGGAGGGCTACTGATTTTTTTGAGTGAATCTGGTATCCTGACATATTACTGAAGGTGCTTATTAGCTGTAGGAGTTCCCTGGTAGAAATTTTGGGGTAACTTATGAATATATCATCAGCAAATAGTGAAAACTTGACTTCTTCTTTTCTGATTTGTATCCCCTCCATCTCCTTTTGTTGTTTTATTGCTCTAGCTAAACCTTTGAGTACTGTTTTAAATAGATTAGAGAGAGCAGACAACTTTGTCTTGCTCCTGATTTCAGTGGGATCGCTTTGAGTTTCTCCCTATTTAGGTTGCTGTTGGCTGTTGGCTTGTCTTTATTTTGCTTATGTGTGTTCCTTGTGTCCCTGCCATTTCCAAGACCTTAATCATGAAGGGGTGAGAAATTTTGTTAAATGTTTTCTCAGCATTTAATGAGATGATCATGTAGGTTTTTTTTTCTTTCAATTTGTTTATATGGTCTATTACATTGACCAAATTTTATATATTGAACCATTCCTTCATCTTTGGGATGATGCCTACTTAGTCATGGTGAATGATGTGTTCTTGGATTCGGTTTACCAGTATTTTATTGAGTATTTTTGCTTCAAAGTTCATGAGGGAGTTTGGTCTGTAATTCTCTTTCTTAGTTGTGTCTTTGTGTGGTTTGGGTATCAGGGAAATTATAGCCTCTTAAAAAGAGTTTGTCAATGTTTCTTCTGTTTCTATGGCATTGAACAATTTGAGGAATATTTATATTAGTTCTTTGAAAATCTGGTAGAATTCTGTACTGAAACCACCTAGTCCTGAACTTTTTTTTGTTGTTGCTTTTTGGGAGACATGTGATGACTGTTTGCATTTCCTTAGCAGTTATGGGTGTATTTAATTTGCTTATCTGGTCTTGATTTAATTTTGCTATGTGATACTTATCCAGAAAATTGGCCTTTTCCTTTAAGTTTTCTAATTGCGTCGAGTACAGGTTTTTAAAGTATGACATAATGATTCTCTGGATTTTCTTTGTGTCTGTTGTTATGTCCCCTTTTTATTTCCGATTTTATTAATTTGGATATTCTCTCTACCTTTTGGTTAGTTTGGATAAAAGTTTGTCTATTTTGTTAATTTTCTCAAAGAACCAACTCTTTGTCTCATTGATTCTTTGCATTGTTTTCTTTGTTTCTATTTTTTTTTATTTCAGCTCTCAATTTGATTATTTCTAGTCCTCCTCAGTGATTTTGTTTTTTTTTTATGTTCTAAAGTTTTCAAATGTTCTGTTAATTCACTAGTGTGGGATTTTTCAGCTTCTTCATGAAGCATGTACTGCTATAAACAATCCTCTTAACACAGTTTTCATTGTGTCCCATAAATTTGGGTATGCTGTATAGTCATTTTCATTGAATTTGAGAAAGTCTTTAATTTTTTCCTTTATTTCTTTCTTGACTTACTGGTGATTCAGATAAACATTGTTTAATTTCCATGTGTTTGTGGGCTTTCTGGAATTAGTGTTGCTGTTGAATTCTAATTTTAAGCCATAGTGATCTGATAAGATACAAGTGGTTATTCCAGCTGAAATCAGGAATAAGACAAGGTTGTCCACTCTCTCTGTATCTATATCTATTCAATATAGTACTTGAGGTTTTAACTAGAGCAAAAAGACAACAAAAGGAGATCAAGGGGATACAAATTGGAAAAGAAGAAGTCTAACTTTCACTATTTACTGATGATATATGATAGTTTACATAAATGACCCCAAAAATTCTACCAAGGAACTTCTACAACTCATAAACACTTTCAATAATGTAACAGGATACAAGATTAACTAAAAAAGATCAGTAGCCCTCCTTTGCACAGATGATAAATGGGCTGAGAAAGAAATCAGAGAAACATCACCCTTCATAATAGCCACAAATAACATAAAATCTCTTGGTGTAACTCTAACCAAACAAGTGAAAGTCCTGTATTAAAGAACTTTGAATCCTTGAAGAAAAAAATTGAAGAAGACGCCAGAAAGTGGAACGATCTCCCATGCTTTTGGGTAGGTAGAATTAACATAGTAAAAATGGCAATCTAACCGAAAGCAATCTACAGAGTCAATGGAATGTTCATTAAAGTTCCAGCAAAATTTTCACAGACCTCGAAAGAAGAAAACTCAACTTCATATGGAAACACAATGGACCCAGGATTGCTAAAACAATCCTGTATAATATAGGAACATTTGGAGGCAACACAATTCCTAACTTTAAACTCAACTACAGAGCTACAGTACTGAAAACAGCCTGGTATTGGCATAAAACAGGCAGGAGGACCAATGGAACCGAATCAAAGATCCGGTATCAGTCCACACACCTACGAGCATCTGATTTTTGACAAAGAAGCAAAAAACATCAAATGGAAAAAAGAAAGCAAATGGTGCTGGCATAACTGGATATCAACATGTAGAAGAATGAAAATAGATCCATATCTATCACCATGCACAAAACTCAAGTTCAAATGGATCAAATATAAAACCCTCAACGTAAAACCAACCACACTGAACCTCATAGAAGAGAAAGAGAAACACATTGGCACAGGAGATTACTTTCTAAATATAACCCCAGTAGCACAGACACTGAGAGAAACAATTAATAAATGGGACCTCCTGAAAACGGAAAGCAAAGGACATGGTCAACAAGACAAAACAACAGTCTACAGAATGGGAAAAGATCTTCATCAACCCCACATCAGATAGAGGACTGATCTCCAAAATATACAAAGAACTCAATAAATTGATCATCAAAAGAACAAATAATCCCATAAAAAAAATGAGTACAGACCTAAACAGAGAACTCTCAACAGAGGAATCTAAACTGGCTGAAAGACACTTAAGGAAATCCTTAGTCATCAGAGATATGCAAATCAAAACAATTCTGAGATTCCATCTTACACCTGTAAGATTGGCCAAGAACAAAAACATTGATGACAACTTATGCTGGAGAGGTTGTGGGGAGAAGGGAACACTCCTGCATTACTGGTGGGAATGCAAGCTGGTACAGTCCCTTTGACTGTTTTACCATAGAGAAACCCTGTCTCAAAAACAAAAACAAACCAACAAAACTCCTGCCTGTTGTGTATAGTATTTTCTGATTTGGAACATTCGGAAGGAGGTGTCTGAGCAAGTGTAAACTAAATAAACATAGTTTGGCATGAGGGTGTATATCTGTAATATTAACTACACAAAAGTACTGGACAGGGTAGGAGTAGTTTGCACCCTGCCTATGCTACTTAGTAAGCTTGAGGGCCAGCATAGGCAATTTAGTGAAACACCATCTCAACATAAAATATAACAGAACTAGGACAGTAGCTCAGTGGTAGAGCACTTGTCTAGCAAACCCAAGATCTGGGTTTCGTTCTATTCCCGGTACTGCCAAGAAGAAAGGAAATAAGGAAACATGGAAGGGAGGAAGGGAAGAGGGGGGGAGGGAGAGAGAGAGAGAAATAGATAAAAGATAGGAGATTGAGAGAGGGAGATGTTTTAGTTAGGCATCTATTGCTGAAAGAAGGCACCTTGTCCATGGCAGCTCTTATAAAGGAAAAACATTTAATTGGGGTGATGTATATTTTCAGAGATCTGGTCCATTGTTATCATGGTGTGACATGGTGGCACACAGGCAGACATGGTGCTGGTGAAGCAGCTGAGAGTCCTACATCTTGACGTGCAGGCAAAGCAAGTGGTCTGTCTCAGTGAATGTGGCTTGAGCATATATGAGAACTTCAAGCCTGCCTCCATAGTGACGCATTTCCTCCAAGAAGGCCACACCCCCAAACAGTGCCACTCCCTTCAGGGTCATTTTCTTTCAAACCACCACAGGAGGTGATGGGACTGGAGACATCCGCTGCTTAATGGTTAAAGTGCTTGAGTGTGGATCATCCCCAGTAACCATGTAAATGTCAGGTGTGTCTACATGTATCTGTAACTCCAAGGTTGAGGCAGTGGTGACAAAAGGATCCAGGAGCTCGCTGCCCAGAAAGCCTAGCTACAAAAGCAAGTTTCATGTTCAGTAAGAGATCTGGTCTCAAACAATAAGAAAGAACTTAATAAAGAAAGACACCAGGCATTTACCTGTGGCTCACACAAAGATGCACACATAGACACACACACACACATACACACACACACACACACACACACACACACACACACATACGCTAAATAATAAATACATTTGAAACAGAAAGTGAAAGGAAATGAAACTTAGACATGCTTATGATTTACTAAATGTCCTTAACTGTTCATTTCTCAGAGGTTTGAGCATACTAATTTAAAAAATATAACAGTGTAAGAAATATAATGAACAATATGTTTTACTTTTTAAAACTTTTAAAAGAATTTTTATTATACTTTTCTGAGTTTATTCTGGCTTCAAGCATTTATTCTTTAAGTTGTGGGGCAAAAGGCATGCACACCAACCAGTCATGCATAGGACAGGCCCCATCTTCCTTGGTTTTCTCCTGGCTTTTGAATTGTTGTCAGAACTCTGTACCACATCCCTGGGCCCTTGGCCCTGGGCTCTGAATCTATCTCTGTGTGCAAAAATTCAGATGGTCCAACTGAGCTGTTTTCTCATTCCATGAGAAACCTCACTGCTCAATGTCTGACTAGAAGGGCTCGATCTTGTTTGTGTTTTTCTACTGTTTATGTGCTTAAGATTTACAGGTAACTCACAAAGTCAAAATCCAGTTTGTCCAGCAACAAGAGCAAAAGGAATGAATTATTAGGAACTAGTATAATTAAAATCTCTATATGCCATATTGTTTCATTGGCATGTTCAGCCTTTCTGATGTTTCTTTTGACTGTGTCTGAACAAGGACACATTCTCTTCAATAGTAAATCGCGGTTTATCTATATAGGCTGTATTTCACTGTTCTGTAACCTTTGCTTTGTACATCTGTCTTAAAAAATAACCAACAGCAAAACAAAACAAATAAACAAATAAAACAGCCAAACATACCTGACTCCCAGTCTGCTTATTAAATCTTGCTCTGAAAGTTCCCTGGATTTAAGATATAAACTATATCTGTCTAAAAGCCTATATCTAAGTTTGAAACACTCTTTAAAATAAAAATCTCTTTTTTTAGCAGCAAAAGGTTGGTTTTCAGCATGGGTTTGCTCATGGACACATAATCATTTAAGTAACCTGTGGGTAAGTGTCAAACATTATGTGCTGGAAAATGGTGTCAACTCTGCTGACTTTAATAGACATTTCTCCCTGCTCTGGACATCCATCATCCTTGAGCCGCGTCTCTGCCAATGGACTAAGTTTTCTATTCTAGTCACTAAATACAATAAACATGCTTCTCATGGAGATTTTATCAATGTCAAGTTATAAACACCAAATGCTTCAAGCAAAAGATAATCTTTCAGGTGGTCAAGGCCTTTATTTATGTAGGCATGGTGATGTGTGCCTGTAATTGGAACACTCTGGAGGTTAAGGCGGAAGGACTGTGAGTTACATTCCAGACAGGGTTGTGTAGTAACATCCTGTCTCAAAAGAAAAATTATTTACTCATCATCACATAAATAGAGATAAGAAACACTGAGACCCTGATGCTCTAGGTATCTGTGATGTAAGTGTGAGCTCACTGATGTTGTTTGGATTCCTCAGATTTAGCACATACAGTTTTTAAACTTACAGAATGGAAAACTGAATCAATAAGTAGTAAACAACTAGCAAAAATAGAATAGCAGGCATGAGAAACGCAATTAAACATCCTCATTTTTTTTCAGTATAGAACCATGCTCCCAAGGTCCAAATGAGGAGCAGAAGGAGGGAGAACATGAGCAAGGAAGTCAGGACCACGAGGGGTGCGTCCACCCACTGAGATGGTGGGACTGATCTAATGGGAGCTCACCAAGGCCAACTGGACTGGAACTGATGGAGCATGTGATCAAACTGGACACGCTGAATGTGGCTGGCAATGAGGGCTGACTGAGAAGCCAAGGACAATGACTGAGAAGCCATGATTCTACTGCATGGACTGACTTTGTGGGAGCCTGGTTTGTTTGGATGCTGGATGGTGAGGGGAGGACCTTGGATTTCCCACGGTTCAGGGAACCCTGACTGCTCTTAGGACTAGAGAAGGAGGTGGGGAGGGGGAGGGAAAAGGGAGGTGGGGAGCAGGTGGAAATTTTTAATAAATAAAAAAAGAAACATGTATAAGATCCTGAATACATGTCACTTGACTTTCACTCACAAAAGCCACTCAAAATTTTGTTTATCTTATCCTTACATTACATGTGCATACACAACTAGCATGATGGCTGATCTTGAATGCTGACTACATTTGGAATCACCTAAAAACCAAGCATTTGGGCACACCTGTGAAGGATTTGCTTGATTGGACCATTTGTAGTAAGAAAGCACACCCGAAATCAGGGCCGCACCTTCTGGTGGCAGCTTACATAAAAGACATGGAAGAAATCATTAATTTTTTTTTTTTGCCTGTTTGCTCTCACACTTTTTGGTCTGATCATCTCTCCTGTTTCTGGGGCATTCCTGCACTGTTATGAGAACCTGCTTCTTGGAGATTCCAAAGTAGGCTGAAGATCATCTGGGACATTTAGTCCCTTGCACTGAACAAGACCCAAATTCTTGGCCTTTCTATCAGGAGACAGCCTTTGGGACTAGCCAGATCAAAGCCTTTAAACAGATGTTAAATTCATTTTCTCAGTTCTGTTTTTCTAGAGAACCCTGACCAGCACAACTAGGTTTCTCCCTTTAATTGGAGACTTTTGATGCCAAGGCCCCTGACTCATTCTAGATTGCTATGAACTTCTTCTCAGAAGGGAAAAGAGATGTGACTACAGAGTGGTCCCTGAATTTAGGCTCACTTAGGGTGTCTGTCTCGCCACTTGGATTTCTTCCTTCTCTCTTCAGTCCCTTCTGTGGTTGAAGTCCCTTCTCCAGACCTGATCCTCTATGGGAACCATCCAATGCTGGCTGTTAAGTCAGGCAAGCCACCCATCTGACTGATACCCTAGCAAATGCTGCTACTTCCCTTTGTAGGGTCCATGTGTTTTCATGTAAAAGTACTGAAGTTCTTAGACACGATTTTCTTTTTTTCTAACATCCTTTCTGCCTCTTAAGGTTCTAGGCTTACCATTAATCTCCACATCTTCACACTTGGCTTTTTTCCCATCTTACTTTGTTTCCAACCATATAAATAAGATTGAGTTTTTGGTGACTGGTCTCTGGTAGAGCACAGAGTATTGGTGTTTGACCTTGAATTATGATTAGATTCAATATTACTAAGAAATCTGATAGCTGTACAATATTATCCTTGTGAAAAATATTAATCTCTGAAAGCACACTTCTCTCTGGTGGGACAATCAGAACAATATTTTCTGTGTCAGCTACTTCTCTGTTGCTATAATATAATATCCTGACAAAAACACAGTTTGTTTTGGCACACAATTCCATGGCACAGCCATCATGGTGGGAAAGTTGTGGCAGCAGGAGACGGAGAAAGTCAATCATGTTGTATCCTTAGTTGGGAAGCAGAGAATGAGTAATCCATAAACATCCTCAGTTCACTTTCTCCACTTATGCAGTCCGGGATCCCAGTCAGGGAATGGTGCCACCCACAGTGGGCACATCTCAATTAACATCATAAAAGGGCAATCCCCAGAAGCCCATTTCACAGATGACTCTAGATTGTCAACTTGACAGTTAGTGCTAAACATCATACTTAGATGTTAATGTGCATCAGACATTTCACTAAGCATTTAATAATGATGGCTTGACATTTACGGTGTTTTCTGTCTTAGAATTCTATAAGGCAGTACAGTATTTCGCTATTTGACTCTGCACACATGGTGCCCAGAAAGACTGAAATACACATCTCTGATCCTGAATAATCATAAGAAACAGTACTTGACCTGAAGTGTGTCTAAAAACAGAAGAAATATCCTTTTGGGGAGCAGGGGTTGAGCAAGGTTCTCTGCATAACCCTGGCCATCCACAAGCTCATCTATAGGTTAGGTTGATCTTGAACTCAAAGATCTACCTGCCTCTGCCTGGAATCAATGGTATGTACCACCATGCACATGAGAATATTCTTAATCATCATGTTATGGGATTAATTTAAGAAAGTCTACATTATGAGTTTATAAAGATTTATGTTGCTTTGAACTTCAATAATATTCATTAATAGTTCTTTCAGTATATCACAGAGGTTTTATTGTGTTGTGTTTTTTTTCTCATTAAGTTCCAGTTTTCTTTCTTTTTTTCTTGAGTTCTTTGACCCATTCTGCATTCAATAATGAGGTTTAATCTCCATGGATTTATGCATTAAATAGAGATTTGTTTGTTGTCCATTTTAAGTTTTATCCCAGAATGGTCAGATAGGTCACATGGAATTATCACAGGCTTTTTGAACTTGTAAAGATTTGTTTCATGTCCCAGAATGTGTTCTATTTTAGAGAAGCTTCCTTTTGCTGCTGAGTGGAATGCAGATTCTTTGGTGTGTGGGTGAAATATTCTGCTAGAATCTCTTTGTAGGATTCCATCACTTACCCCCCATTTCTCCTTTCAGTCCCTCCCAGGTGTACTCTCTGAAACCATCAAATGTCCCTACCAACTCTCCAGCTAATAGCCTCCGTTATCATCACCATCGTTATGCTGTGTATACATATATATGTCTATGCACAAACATAAATACAGCTTGCTGAGTCAATTATTTTTGCTTGTGTGTAAATGATTTTAAGGTTGACCACTCCTCATTGGAAAATGAGTAAGAAAATTCACACTTGGGAGAGACTAATTCTTTTTTTTTAGAGTCCCATGAGTAAGCATTTATTTATCCAATTATTTCCAGAAGTAATGAGTCTATTGTTTTGTCAGAAATACCTAAGAGAATAATGTAATCTACTTCACCATAATATGTACAATGTTTTTTTAATTTTCTGTCATATGATTAGTTTCAATTCTTTTTTATTAATTTATTTATTTGTTTATAAAAATTTCTACTTCCTCCCCTCCTCCCCATACCCTCCCATTTCCCCCACTCCCTCTCCTCCTCCCCCCCAACTCCCTCCCCTCCTTCCTCTCCAGTCCTAAGAGCAGGGGAGAGACTAATTCTTATCCTAGCAATCATCAGTTGCCTGTACTTCTCTGTCTAAGGATAGAACCCTGAAATTTTAGGTACATATAAAATAGTATGATTCTTTGAGGTTTTATCAAACATCCTTGGTGTTATTTGTCCCTCCTTCCTCCCTTTCCTTCTGTATTGACCTTGACCTTCCTCCCTCCTGTTCAGTTGGACCCCCTCCCCTTTATTCCAATTCTCACTTCTTATCATCCATATCCTATTCTCCTCCAAAGCTGCCCCCACCCATGGTCTCTTTATAATATTCTGGTTTCTGTGGTTTCTCCATGTTTTGTGCTCAATTTTAGAATTTGGATTTAGGAAGTGCAAATGAAAAAGAACATGGTTTTTATCTTTCTGGATCTGGGTCACATCACTTAATATTGTCTAGGTCTATCCATTTTACCCTCAAATTTTATTTCACTTTCTTTGCAGGTGAGTAGTATCTCAGTGTGTATATGTGTACATTTTCATTATCTATTAACCTGATGAATGATATTTAGACTGTTTCTATTTCCTATCATGAATACTGTATCAATGAACAATATGGATAAAGTACTTATGGAGTAGTTATCATGTCCTTTGATCACATTCCAAGGAGGTTTATAGATGTGCTGTGTGCTTTTTTTCTTCTCTTTGCTTTTTGAGGATTCTCCACATTGACTTTCAGAGTAGCTGCACCAGTCTGTATTCCCACAAAGATGAATGAGGGTTTCTCTTTCCCCACATCCTCAAAAGCATTTCTTGTCAGTTGTGTTGAGGATCTTAACGATTCTGACCAGTATGAGATGAAATCTCCAAGTTTTTCATTTCTATTTTCTTCATTGCTATGGGTTTCTTCAGTATTTTTGTACTGATTTTCATCAATTTTTTTTTGTCATGTTCTAATCTGATTTTAGTATCAGGGTAATGCTGCCCCTGTAGAATGAGTTTCTCTCTTCTACTTTATGGGATAGTTTGAGGAACATTGGTATTAACTCTTAAGGATTTGGTAGAATACATTAGTGAATATTTCCAGTTCTGGCCTTTTCTTTGTGGGGAACCTTTGTGTTACTGCTTCAACCTCACTGATTTTCTTTATGAATTTTTTAAAATTTATTTTTTGTGTGTATGTGTGTGTATTTGCACTCACTTGCTTGTTTGTGTATCACATGCATGCAGTGCACATGGAAGACAGAAGAGGGAGGTTTTTTTTCATGAAACTGAAACTGAGGTCACAGACAGTAGTGAGGTAACAGGTACATGGTGCTGGAAACAGAACCTGGGTCTTCTGCAAGACACACCCTGAGACACCTCTCCAGCCACAAATTGTTTCTATATTCTTGATTTAATTTAGGAAGGTCATATGGTTCTGAAAATTTATCCATCTCTTCTAGATATTTGAGTTTGAGGTAATATAAGTTGGCAAAATATTTCCCAGGAAAAAAATATTAAAATTCATATGGAAGGACAAAGGGCCCCCAAAACTAGGATAATCATTAGAAAAAAGAGCAATAGTGTAGATATTGGGATATTTCATGTCAAATTATATTGCAGAGCCATAATAATAAAGTAACATGGCAGTGGCACAAAATAGCACATACAGATCAATGGGATAGAATGGAAGATCTAAAAATAAGTCCATATAACTAACTACAGACACTGGAGAAATAATGCCAGGGAGTCTGATTTCTACATGCAGAAGAATAAAATTTGATCTACATATTTCACACTACACAAGCCAATTCAAACAAATGAAACACCTTAATGTAAGACCTTAGGTGTTGAAACAGCTCAAGAAAATTCAGATAAAGCACTTCAAGATATCGGACACATGAGGATTTTCTGAAGAGGACAGGGAGAGAATGCAGACTGGCACCAAGAATTGAGGGATTACGTTGCAAAGGTTTCTGCACAAAACACGAAACAATCAGCTTTCTGGAAAGACAATTGACAGAAGAGGGACAATTCTGACAGGTACTTATCTGACAGGACATTAGGAGGGAGGATATGTAAAAATCTTCAGCCATTAAATCTACAACCCCCAATCATTCTATCCATAACAGGTTAATGAACTGATTAACAGGTCCCAAAAGTAGAAAATAAACAGGCCAATAAATACCTGAAAAGCTCCACAGAATGGCTACCATCAAGAATTCCACGAATGACAACAAATGCTAACGAAGACAGTGAAATCTTTGTACAACCCCTGGTGGGATTGTAAAGGTGTTTCACTACTATAAAAATCAGTTTATAAATTCCTAAAACAGTAGAAACAGAACTGCTATATAAACCAGTTATATCCTTCTTCAGAATATGCTCAAAATCTCTGCATGAACATTCAATAGAAATGCATGCACATTCGTATTCTTTGCTGCGTCATTCACAATAGCCAGTAAACAAAACCATAATACTTGTAAAATATGTAAAATTTGTAAAAGGAGAATATGGCAAATATATCAAATGTAATTATATGCAACTATGAAGGAAACTGGATCCATGATATTTACAGAAAATGGATTAAAATAAAATTATTATTATATATAAAATAAGATAGACTCAGAAAGACAAATATGTTTCCTCATATGTGGAATCTAGATTTATACTTACGTATATGTGTATATGTAGGACATGAAACTGGAAAGGGAATCATGATAGGAGATAAACAATTTTACGGGAAAGAGAAACAGAGAGGACAATGCTATTAAAAATGCAGACCAGCTGGGCCAAAAGGAATCAATTAGAGGAGGCATGGGATATGGGTCAACGTGTTGGAAGAGGAGGACAAATGTGAACAAAATATTATAATTCAAAATTTCTTGTATGATGACTTAAAAACTTAATTTAAATATTTTTTTTAAAGATGAGCAAATTGCGAAATGCAATCACAGTAGCGGGACTAATTGACTCATAGAGTGTGGTTTTCAGTTTTCTTTGTCTAATTAATAAATATTTTTTAGCAAATACATACAGAAATATTTTTTCTGCCTTTGAAAATTAGTATCTACTTTCAGCTACTTCTGAAAGTCTTCTCTGAGTTAGACGTAATGAAAAGCATATATCAGCCTCGGAGGGCTTGTAGTTCCTGGGGGCATGGAGATAGCTTATGCTACAGCCTAGTGTCTAATATGTCTTTTCGTGGAGTAAAGATATTGATGTTACCTCTTTCTGCTTCCTACGGTAGTTTTACAATTAAATTAAGTAACGTTTCTGAATTGCTTACCAGTGCTAGTTGAAAATAGATAGGACTCAATAAGCCTACTGAAATCAACATGCAAGCCCCCAATACGTAACTTACCCTTGATCCAAGCCAAAGAACTATCAGAAATTCTAGTTCGTATTTGTATTGCTTTAACAATGTGAAGTGCAAACTGATTTATACTTCATGTTGATAGTTTTATCCTCCTTCTTAGTTGTTCCGTGATGTTCAAGGTCTCATGGCTTCTCCTGGCTCTCTCTTAGGTATCATATCAAATAACCATAACTATGAAGAGAAAGAAAACATTTTTTCTTTGGTTCATGTTGCTACTTGAATAATCTTGTCTATAGCGTTGTTTATTAAATACTAGTAGCAACAGTCTGTTAAATGTCTGGAGCTTCACTGTAATCTACTCCTGCAGATGGAAGTGAGGTCACTCGGCCCTCAACCTAAATTTGGGATAGCTCTAAGTCTAAAATGAATTATATTTGAAGATTGTGATGGAGGAGGGCTAACTGTCTATTGGTACTTTCATAGGTTAATAAAGAGACTGCCTTGGCCTTTTTGATAGGCCAGCCCTTAGGTGGGTGGAGTGGACAGAACAGAATTGTGGGAGAAAGAAAGCAGAGGCAGGCAGACACCATGACTTTCCTCTCCGAGACAGCCACAGGTTAGAATCCTCCTGGTAAACCACCACCTCGTGGTGCTACACAGATTATTAGAAATAGGTTAGATCAATATGTAAGAGTTAGCCAATAAGAGGCTACAGATAATGGGCCAGGCAGTGTTTAAAAGAATACAGTTTCCATGTAATTATTTTGGGTAAAGCTAGCCTAGCGGGCAGTGGGAAGTGGCCCACCGTTCATTCAACAAGATTGAAGAATCAAGGCAATTACAGGCTGGGGCATCCTATTAACTTACCAAATTTTTATTGGTGTCTGGACTCTGAGTTCCAGCACACAGATTTAGTTTAGGTGTATGGTGACAGTTGTCTTAGAATTGGAGAGATTCTTTCGGGGCACAAAGAACTTCAAGGTTACTTAGTAAATCTCTCTATAATTTGCCTCTTGCTTAGCTTTCTGGTTGTAACCCTCTGTCTTCCAGTGAGAAGTTCCTAGTGAGCCCAAAGTTGGGGCACGGTGATTTCTTATTTAGCTGTAACTCAAAGTGTTGGTCATTTCCTGTTTTTCTGGGCACTTGTTCTAGATGAAGTCTTGCAAAGAAAGCACCATTCTTTGTGTCAGAAATTCTTTCTGGTAAATATTCACCCTACTTTACCTGTCTGGGTATTCAGTGTCTAAAATATTTACAACATTTGGATCCCATGGACTGTCCATGACTCTGTGCTCTATCTCAAACATATCGCCACTTAAAATTCTCTGGTTTCTTATACTGAGTGGCCAACGTGGGAAATTCCATGGTCCATGTGACTGCAAGATGCAGCCTTACAGCCATGTCCTAGGCTTCTATTTTAGGAGAAATGTGAGCACCAGTTTTGAGGAGCCCTGATCCTGACTCCTTCTCTACCCAATTGAGGTATCTAGAGAGGCTGAGGCTAAAGTGAAATTTTATCACACAACTTCGAAAATCAATTCTGAATATTTCACTTATCTCACAAATCTTCATTTCTTCCCCCAATGTCCAGACTGAAATAAGCAATTCAAGCCCAAATACAGATTCCAGCATCTGTATGTCAACTAATACGGCTTTGTCATTTGAGATTGTAGCCTTTATATCAAGATATCCTCCATTAATTGACTTAAGAATTAATAATAATGATAGAGGATTTTTCCTGTGTTGTATTTAAGAAAGTTAATTATTCCTCAAGAATGTCTCTGGGTCACAAAAACAAAAAGGGTAAGTGTGTGGAATCCGAGTCTGTCAGAAATAAAATAAATGTAGTTAAAGATGAAATTTTTACCACTTCTAACCGTGACTGGGAAGTGAGTCTCCTAAAGAAGATATTCAAACATGAAGCTCAGAGTACTGTGAATCAACCCTTCTGAGGGATGCATACTTATAATTTTAGGTGATGTTTGCCTGTATGGGAAGTGTTATCCATATCATGTGTTGGGAAACTACTACTGGACTGGCTCAGATGTGGATGGGCTCATATGGCACTACACATCTGCCTGTGTTACATGGGTCACATCTTTTCAACTCGGTGTGTGTGTTAGAATTACCTTGGGATCTTTTAAAAACTCAGAGACGTCTGGACTTTCGGAGGTCAATTTAATCAGAACCTCTAGGGATAAGGCCTTATATTAGAATTTGAAAAAAAATCTCTATATTATTTCAATATGGTGATGAGGTTGAAAATCATTGCTCAAAGAATGTTAAATATATTCTAACTCATTGGCTACCAATAATAGCTAACATTTATTGCTAATTTTGTACTAAGCATTTTGCTCATGTGTTCCTTAACCAAACCCTCATGGTTATTTTATGAGGCAGTTATCATTATTCCCTGTCTTATTTCATTTCTACTCTTATTACAAAAAAATTGAAAACTGGGTAATGGATAAATAATACCCATTTCCTTTTACAGTTTTAGAGTATGGGGAACGAGAGCTCAAGGGTCTGGCAAATTGGAGAAGAGTAAGACACCAACAAACACTGTGTCAAGTGTGGGTTCACTCTGCTTCAGGGGTGAAACCTTGTTGCTGTGGTCTTGCTGTTATGGCCTCACCTGCTAGATTCAGACTGAAGGGCAGAGAAATCTAGAATACTCCATTCAAACTCTTATCCCCATGTATGAAGGCTGTTCCTCTGACGTCACCTCTCCCAGGGATTCGGTTCTTAATATTATCACATTGCTTATGAAGTTTAAACATCTGATACATATAACTGAACCACGGCACCTAAATTCATAGATCATTAAAAAAAGTTATTATAAGAAAACTTAATTCGTCAAAACGCACGTAGTTTATAGGCCAAGGGTTTCATGTCTAAACACTCTGATGTCAACTTGAAGACTTGACCTGCTCAAACCTTTTATGGGTAGGTTTCATATATATTATTTGTAGCATGTTATTTGCATTTATAAATCTGCATGCAAGGAAAATGACAGTAAAGGTAATTTACATAGTCAGAGAGCTCAGCCACTTTTTATTTTTAGGAGGTAAAAATGCATCTACTTCTTTGTATGGTGGCATATGCTTATAATCCCAACACTTGAGAAAATCAGGAGTTCAAAACCATCCATAGTTACATAGAGGGGTAGACGGTAATTCAGGATATATGAAACTACTTCAACAGAAATAGATAAATAAATAGTAAATTTAAAGTATTTACTAAATCATATTTTTAAGATCCCTATTGTGGTTACTTCCTTCTAGCAATTGCTGAGTTGAATTGATTCAAAATAAGAAAATTTATAAATAATAAGAGAAGATACTCTGTTCCTTTCTCACTAAGAAGCAATGGAAGAATTCTCCTTGTGAGACCAGAGGCCTTTAAAAGATACATCTCTCTTCATTCTGAAATTCTCCTCTAATTATCTACATATAAACAATGCTAGTTTTCTCTTGGAATTCTTTAGAAGCCAACACAGAGTAGGCTGGTATGACCTCAAACCCAGGAAGACAGATAATCTTCTGTTTGGAATTTAAAACATGCAATCTCGCTGTTTATTCTTCTTTTTAAGCATCCATACAGCTACTATAATTAAATATTAAGTCCCTAGAGCCTGGACATTTTTCCCCTTTTGTTTCCCAGTTCCTAGCAATAAACAATGGACTGCTTATAATACATACAGTTGAATGTAGATAGGTAGAATACAGGAGTGATTTTCTGTGTGAGCAGCATTCATATCAACTGTAACATAAAAGCCAATTAACATTCCTCCAACATTTTTAGATAATATATCAGTGAAAATACTAAAGTATTAAATTATTATTGATTATGACTTTAAATGCTATTCTTAATATTTATTATAAAATATTTAGGTTACTGGCATGTGAAATTATCCTTTGTTTATATTATGTTAAGGTTGTGAGCTAAATTGCACTCATAAAATATATATGTGTTAAAAATTATATATTGGCATCATAATCCTATATACCTCCCAGTGTATTTGGACATTAGAGCTTTTAAGTGGTAGGTAAGTTAAAATGAGGTCATTCTGACACCTTCCAATCACATAAGATGGCTGTACTTATAATAAGAGATAAGGAAGGAGAACAAATCACATGGGGACACCAGAAGGCAGTAACTGCAAGACAAAGATGATACCTCAGAAGATTCCAGCCATATTGAGACATTTATCTACAATTTTAGCTTGCATATAAAACTCCTCAATATTAACAAATAAACACATTTATACTACTTAATTTTTGAGAAAACATATACATAGTACTTAGCTATATAAACTCTAGAAAACTGACATATTCTATCATAGAGGTGCCCAGTAAACATTATTACATTTTTTCCTTTTTTCCTTCTATTGAAAATGGATTCTTTTTTCATATAGTATGTCCTGATTATTGCATACCCTTCCTCTATTCCTCCTAACTCCTTCCTACTTTCTCTCCCCTCTGAATCTACTCCCTTTGTGTCTCTCTTTGGAAAGATCAGGCTTCTATGAGATTACAACCAAACATGACAAAATCAGATATAATATGATGAAGCAAAAACTATCATATTACAGTCGGACACAGCAACCCAACAGGAGGTGAAGAGTCCCAAAAGCAGGGACAAGAGTCAGAGACCCACTCATTCTCAAGGTCAGGAGTCCCATTAAGAACACTAAACTTAATAGAAATACTATATATGCAGAGGAGATCATAAAGACCCATACAGGCCCTATGCTTGCTGCTTCAGTCTCTGTGAGCTCATATACACTTTGTTTAGTTGAACAAATCAAAGGGTCTTCTCCTGGAGTCCTCCATCCCCTCTGACTCTTACAATATTTCTGTCTCTAATTCTGTAGGATTCCCTGAACTATGAGGAGAAGGATTGGGTGGAGAATTTCCCTCCTCACAATGTCAGGCTGTAGATTTCTGCATCTATTCTCACCCACTGCTGGAAGAAGCCCCTCTGATTATGGCTGGATAAGTCACTGATCTATGAGTATAGCCAACTATCATTAGGAGTCATTTTATTAACACTTCTTTAGACTAGGAGTGTTTGGCTTTACCCTAGTCTCTGGGCTCTCTTTCCTCTGATTCTTACTTACTCAGGTAGAGGCATGGGTTCCCTCTCTTAGAGTGAGCCTTTAGTCAAATCAGACATTTGTTGGTTACTTCCACAAGTTCTGAGCCACCATTGCCATAGCATATTTTGCAGGCCAGATAGATTGTAGGCTAGTTTTTTTTTGTGACTGGGTTGATGTCCATGTTTCTCTTTCTATAGCCTTCAGAGTACCATCCTGCAAGGAAGAGACTAAAACATAGGGGTCAATGCTTCATTTAGGCATCAGCTTGACTTTTCCATGTTCAATTAATTATGTGGGTACTATGTTCAGCAATGGGATCCCACTGTATTTGCAGAGAGCAGTCTTTTGTCTTAGCAACAGCCTGAGTTGTTTGGGCATTTCCATTGGACCCCCTTAACTAACAATATACTGAATGCAACCAGACCCACACCACTAGAAGTCTTACATGGCCATAAAAGATAACCAGTTGAGATTCCTTAACCCCCACTACTAGAAGTTCAGATAAGAATCATATATTCTAGAAAGTTTCCACTGCACTAGAGTTCTACACTACCGCCAAATGTCCCCCCCCCATTCCAACCATTTCTCCCCACACTCTCTCCTTCCACCCCATCTACGACTTCACCATCTCCTTCCCACTCTAATCCTCACTCCTGCACACCCACAAAGTCTATTCTATTTCCCTTCCCAGGGAGATGCATGCATCCCATCTAGTTCCCTCCTCTTTACATCTAACCTTTCTGCATCTATGGATTGTAGTTTGATAATCATTTATTTAACATCTAATGTCCCCTTATACATGAATACATACTATATTTAACTCTTTGTGCCTGAAATACCTTACTCAACATTGTTTTCTCTCCACTTCCATCTATTTGCCTGAAGATTTCATAATCTCATTTTTAATAGCTCTGTTGTATAAATGTACCATATTTTCTTTATCATTCTTCTTTTGAGGAACGTCTGGGTTGTTTCCAGTTACTGGCTATTATAAATAAAGCCATGGTGAACATGGTTGAGGAAGTGTTCTTGTGGCAGGTTGGAGTGTCCTTTGGGTATATGACAAGGGGTGGTATATCTGGGTCTTGAGGTAGATTGATACCCCACTTTCTAAGAAAATGTTATATTGATTTCCAAAGCAGTTGTACAAGTTTTCACTCCCACCAGCAAAGGAAGAGTATTCTCCTTGCTCCACATCTTCACTAGCAGAAGCTGTTACTTGTGGAATTGATACTAATCATTCTGACAAGTGTAGGAATCTCAGAGTCATTTTGGTTTGCATTTTGCTGATGACTAAGAATATTGAATATTTTTAAGGGTTTCTCAGCAATTTGCAGTTCTTTTATTGATAATACTCTGCATATATTTGTACCTCATTTTTATTGGATTATTTTTTAAAATAAAATTTCTTGAGTTCTTTATGTATTTTGGATATTAGACCTCTATTGGATCTGGAGTTGGTGAAAATATTTTCCCACTCTATAGTCTGGCTCTTTGTCTAATTGACAGTATTCTTTGCCTTATTGATGCTTTTCAGTTCTGTGGGGTCTCAGTTACTAATTATTAATCTTAGTGCCTGTTCTATTAGAATTCTGTTCAGGAAGTTGCCTCCTGTGCCAATTTATTGAAGGCTGTTCCCCACTTTATCTTCTATCAAGTTTAATATGTGTGGTTCTATGTTGGTGTCTTTGACCCACTTGGATGTGAGTTTTATACAAGGTTATGGTAATACAGATAAATTTGCAGTCTTCTACTTGCAGACATCCAGTTTGACCAGCACCATTTGTTGAACATACTTTCCTTTTGTATTTATGATTTCTTTATGAAAAAATCACCATTGGTGTATGAATCTATGTCTTGGTCTTATGATCAATTCTATTGATCAGTTTGTTTTTATGCCAATATCATGTGGTTTTTATTACTATATCTTCTTAAGACAACTTGAAACCAGTAATGATGAGACCTCCAACAGTTCTTTTATTATTCAGAGTTGGTTTTGCTATCCTGCATTTTTTTTTGTTTTTCCATATGTAGTTGAGAACTATCCTATCAAAGTCTTTAAAGATTTGGGTTGGAATTTTAATAGGCATTGCATTGAATCTGTAGATTGTTTTTGTTGGGATGGCCATTTTTACTATGTTATATGCTGCCAATAAATAAACATATGAGATCTTTTCCTCTTCTGAAATCTTCCTCAATTTCTTTCTTCAAAGACTTACAAGTCTTTCTCTTGCTTGGTTAGAGTTATCCCAAAGTACTTCAGAATATTTGAGACTATTGTGAAAGGTATGGTTTCCCTGATTTCCTTCTCAGACCATGTGTCATTTCTTTGTAGAAAGGTTACTGGTTTTCTTTATGGATTTTTTTTTAGTTAATAATGTAATAATCTATCCAGTTTCTTCACTGAAAGTATTTATCAACTGAAGGAGTTTTCTGGCGGGATTTTCAGAGTCACCTAAGTGTACTATCAAATCATCTGCAAAATAAGGATGCTTTGAGTTCATACTTTGCAATTTATGTCCTCTTTGGTCTCCGTCAGTTGTCTTATTGCTCCAGCTAAGCTTTGAGTTCATACTTTGCAATTTATGTCCTCTTTGGTCTCCGTCAGTTGTCTTATTGCTCCAGCTAAGACTTCAAGTACTATATTGGATAGATATGGAGATAGTGGACAGCCATGTCTTATCCCTCCCTTTAGTGGAGTTGTTTCAAGTTTCTCTCCAATTTATTTGATGTTTATTATAAATTGCTTTTATTGTGTTATGTCTTAAAACTCCTGGAATTTTAATCATGAAGGTATGGTGGATTTTGTCAAAGGTTTTCAGCATCTAATGAGATGATCATGTGAATTCTTTCTTTCAGTTTGTTTATATGGTAAATTACATTTATTGATTTTTTTTTTTACATGTTGAACCATCTCTGCATCGCTGGTATAAAGCCTACTTGATCAAAGTGGACAATCTTTGCTGTGTTCTTGAATTCAATTTTCAAGTATTTTATTGAATATTTTTATCTTTATGTTTATAGTGAATTAGGTCTGTAATTCTCTTTCTCTGTTGAGTCTGTAGGTTGTTTGAGTATCACAGTAATTGTATCCTCATAAAATGAGATAGTCGATGTTCCTTCCAGTTCTATTTTGTGGAAGAATTTGTGTAGAATTGGCATTAGCTCTTCTTTGCATGCCTGTTAGAATTCTGCTGTGAATCCATCTGACCCTGAACTTTTTTGTTTGTTTATTTGATTTGTTTAGTTCTCCGAGGAGATTTTTAATGACTTCTTCTGTTTAACTAGGGGTTGTAAGTCTATTTAGATTGTTTATTTAATCTTGACTCAACTTTAGTAAGTAGTAGCTATTGATAAAATTATACATTTCTTTTTGACTTTCCTGTTTGATGGAGTACTGGATTTTGAAGTATGACCTAATAATTCTTTGGATTTCCTCAGTTTCAGAGACTGTTTGTTACTATGTACCCGTTTTCAGTTCTGACTTTCTTTATTTGAATATACTCTCTGTGTCTTTTAATTAGCTTGGGTAAGGAAGGCTTTGTCTATCTTGTTGGTTTTGTCAAAAAACCCAAGTCTTGGTTTCATTGATTATTTGTGTTGTTCTCTTTCTTTCTACTTCATTGATTTCAACCCTGAGCTTGATTATTTCCTGCTGTTTACTCCTCCTGGGTAGGTTCCTTCTTCTTGTTCTACAGCTTCCAAGTGTGCTATTAAGTAGCTAGTGTAAGATCTCTCCTATTTTTCACATAGGCATTCAGTGCTATGAACTGTCCTTTTAGCATCACTTTCATTGTCTTCCATGAGTTTGGTGTGTTGAGAATTCCTTTTCATTGAATTCTACAAAGGATTAATTTCTTTTTTCCTTTCTGTCTTGACCCATTTTTTCACTCAGTAGAGAGCTGTTCACTTTTTCTGAGTTTGCAGGCTTTCTGTTGTTTCTAGTTGGAATCGATGGTGGGTTGATAAGATGCAGGGAGTTTTCAGTTTTCTTTTACCGGTTGAAACTTGCTTTATGTCCAAGTGTGTGGTTAATTTTAAAGCAAGTTCAATGAGGTGCAGAGAATAAGGTATATTCTTCTGTGTTTGGGTGAAATATTGTATAAATATGTGTTAGATCCATTTGGCTTAAAATATGCTAGGTCTAGTATTTCTCTGATAATTTTTTGTCTGGATGACCTGTCCGTGGTTGATGTGGAATACTGAAGTATCAGTGTGTGAGGATTACTATGTGGCTTAAGCTGTAACGTTTCTTTTACAAACATGGGTACCTTTGTGTTTGAGTCATAGATGTTAAGAACTGCCCTGAGGTGTGTCTATCCTTGATGTGAGTTTCTTGGATGCAGCAGAAGGATGGATCCTGTTTTCACATCTATTCTGTTAGTCTGTGTCTTTTTTGTGGGGGGGGGGAAGAGACCATTGATATAGAGATATGTCAATGATCAAAGATTGTTGATTCCTGTTGTTTTGTTATTGTTGTTGGAGTTGTTGTTGGAGGTGGTGGTTTTGTGGTGGCAGTGGTGTTTGTGTTTGTATGTATATGTGTGTCTAGGGTGCATTGCTTCCTTTCTTTTGGTTTTGCTGACAAGAAATTATTGACTTCGTCTGCTTTCGTGGGTCTAGCTAACCTCTTTGGTTTGGAATTTTCCTTCTAGCACCTTCTGTAGACTGAATTTGTGAACAAATATGGTTTAAATTTGACTTTATCATGGAATATCTTGTTTTCTCGGTCAATAGTGATTGAAAGTATTGCCAGGTGTAGTACTCTGTGATAGCATCTTTGGTCTCTTAGAGTCTGCAGCACATCTATCCCAACCCTTCTGACTTTTAGCATCTCCACTGAGAAGTCAGCTGTGTTTCTAATAGGTCTGATTTTGTATGTTACTTGGTTTTTTATCATTTGCAGTTTCTAAAATACTTTATTCTGTATGTTTAATGTTTTGATTATTATTTGGTGAGGGGACTTTATATTTTTCTGATTGAATCTATTTGATGTTCTGTATGTTTCTTGTACCTTTATAGACATCCCTTTTTAAGTCAGGAAAATTTTCTTCTATGACTTTGTTGAAAACATTTTCAAGGCCTTTGAGCTAGGATTCTTCTCTTTCCTTGGATTCTATTATTTTTAGGTTCAGTCTTTTTATAGTGTGAAAATGAGAAACATCATTTTCCTCGATGTCTTGCATCAAAAATTTTCTATAGATTTATCATTTTCTTTGACCTTTGTATCCATTTCTTCTATTGTATCTTCAATACCCGAGAGTCTCTCTTCCATCTCTTCTATTCTGTTGGTGAAACTTACCTCTGTAGTTCCTGTTCAAGTTCTTAAATTTTTCATTTCCAGAAATCCCTCTGTGTTTTCTTTATGGCTTCTGTTTTCATTTTCAGATCTTGAACAGTTTTATTCATTTCCTTCCACCATTTGTTTTGTTTGTTTTTTGGCTTTCCCTAAAGGATTTATTCATTCCTTCCAACTGCTTGTGTTTTCCTGTATTTCTTTAAGGGATTTATTCATTCCCTCTTTAAGAACCTTTATTATCTTCATATGGTTAGTTTTCAGGTCTGTTTCTTGTGTTTAGGCTATGTTGGAATATTCAGGACCTGCTGGGGTAGGAGGATATCTGCGACCTAGTGGAGACATATTGCACAGGCTGTTACTAATTGTTTCCTTGTGCTGCAATGTAGGCATTTGGGTTTGAGGTTAATGTAGGTCTAGGTGTTGACTTCTGGATTTGCCTTTGTTGAGTGGATGTTTTGTTCTTTGGTTTCTGTTTCCTCTATGGATTTTGGAGAGCATAATGGCTGGGGGTTGGCAGTTTTACTGACCTGTTCAGCTAGTATGTTCACAGGGAGTGCCTGCTGTTTTTGGATGCTGGGATACTAGTTTGAGTTGGAGGAAGGAATACTCAATGCGAAGGTAATTCATTGAAAGTGGGGTTAGAGGAAAGGGAGACTGCATGCAGCAGACTTCCTGCTACAGAGCTGGGGGTGAGACTGGGGTATTAGATCACAGAAGCAGTGGGAGAGGTGTGGGTTTGTCTTTAGCCCACTTGTTACCTTGTGAGGAGCAGCTCTCTGGTTAGCAGGGGATGCCTGATGGGGTTGTGGTCTGGGACAAAGAAATGAATGGGGGGAGGAATGTTAGAAGAGGCAGATTTGTGGGATCCACAGGAGATGAGAACAGGTACCAGGGAAGGCTGCCATGGGTGTTCTACTGCAGAGCTGGGGCTGAACCTGGGGGTTGAATCTAGGGGGAAAGAGAGAGAAGGAAGGTGTGCTGAGGGTAGCCTACCTGGTTTTCTGGCAGTAGTTGCCTGTGGGTTAGCAGGGGTGGGGTGAGGGGGACAGGGGTGCCTTCTGGAGTTGGATGTAATAGCGTGATCAAATAGGAGGAAGAAGGTTAGGAAGGGATGGATACACAGATGTATGCCAGGGGTGGAAGAAAGCTATAGTTGGTGATCTGTTGCAGCACTGGGAATGAGACTGGAGGATTGGATCTGGGGGAACATAGAGACTAGACTGGGTATTGGAGGTGAGGAGAGAGTAGTGAGGGTCTTTAGCTAACTTGCCTGTTCACCTCTTGTGTTTAGCTGGTATGTTCTTAGTGAGTGACTACTGATGTTGTAAGCTGGGATAATGGGATGTGTTGGGGAAGGGCAGGTTGGAGAGAAGAGTTCTGTGGTCCTTTGGGGACTAGGACAGTGAGGGAGACCACAGTAGGTTTCCTGCTAGAGAGCTGGGGATGAGACTGAGTGTACTGGACCTTAGGAGCAATGGGAAGATATAAGTCCTCCTTCAGCCTCCACTACTGCACTTCTAAAAGAGAAAGCTATTGAAATTAATTTGGTCCAAGGTAAAATGCTTTCAATTTCATTATTGCTTTTGACTTCTCCGAATCCTAATCTATTGTCTTTGGATTTTTACAAACCCTCAATAGAGAACATTTTCTTCTGGTCTCCTTGCTTATAATGACAACAGACTCCCCCAAATGAACAATGCAAAAGATATCCAATTTAATAATGAGCTGTGAAGTTTTGAAAATATTAATTTTCATTTTAAATATTTTTAAAAGGTACTTACTTATTTGACATCAAAAGAGAGGACACTCCCCTAAAATGTACACTTGAAAAACATTGAGCATGTGTAGCTAAGAAGACTTATACTCTAGCCGCTGGATTGTGTGGTAAGCATTGAGGGCTCTGGAATAAATGCCCTTGGTACATAGATCTCTATGACAGACAACAGACACACAGGAGTGCTGCATTCTTGAGATGGGGCTACTCTACAAATTACCTGCAAACTTGTACCAAATATCACAGTTTGTACAAATCACACACAGAAATTAAATGTGTGTATGCATGTTTATAAATAAGTGCTACACCCAATGTTAGCAAAAGTCACCATTTTTTAAAGGACCTCATCTTATTATGTAGCACATTTCCATATCTGAATGTTTTCCCTTCCCCAAGAGTTTCTTTTAGTTTTCTCCTATTTCGTTTGACAAATTTGCAATCCCAATTCCTAGCATCACTTCGTGCTTAAATGTAGATAAATCTTATCTGCTTCATAAGTATTAATTTAAAGTTATGCCAAACATGCATAAAAGTAGATTGGGGATCGTGTTCTTGAAATTCAAATAAATAATTGTAGGTATAATCAATCACAGTTAACATATATTTCAATTAGTCCCTATTCATGCGCCTATTTTCAAAGTCACATCAAGATAATTTACCATTTGATGCCACTATGAAAAATTTCAAATATTTGAAACACGTTTTGCAAAACATTTTTAAAATTATTATGTATAATATATAAAAAGAATATTTCAGATGCTTGAGAAAAATCTGTTTATAGCCAGTGCTTCACTGTTTCTTCACAAAAATAAACTGTCTGAATTGATCTACAGTACAGTCATCCGGGATGATCTTCAACAAAATCATACTGTGTAAAGTTTTAAGAAAGCTCAGGCAAACTCATTTATATGTGGTTGAATTTCAGAGACGTTTAGCCTTCTCCCTGTGTGTTAACCTATGGAACGACTTCAGATAGGAGTGTATATTCTGGAGCAACCACAGAAACAAGGAAAACGAGAAGGGGCCAATGGTGGGGGTGGATAGAGAGCAGAGGAGCAGGGAGAGATGATGTAAAGGGAAACGGGACAAAATAGTGAGAGGGGGAAGGAGGAGAATATAGAATGGCAGGGAGTGGAAACAAATGACAATAAGGGGCTTTGAAAAGACCTTGCAATCATATTTCTTTCATAATTTTTCACAAATTGCTTTTATGTGTATAAATGAAATTATACCATTTGGGAATCATGACTGCCTAGCAGAAACTTCTTCAGCATTAGGCATGAAAAGCCTTCCTTTGGAGTCAGAGCCCTGGAAGACCAAGGTCTCCCAGACGATGTAAAGTGATTGCTATTGACCTTGATTACCCCCCTGAAGTTAAAGAAAGGTCCCTGTTGATGAAGTCACCACACACTTTAGACACAGGATTCAGAATTTCAGCTGGAACTTACCAGAAAGTCTCCTTTTAGAAGGTTTTCACAGCAACAGAAGGTGCTATATAAACTGCCAAGGAAAACAATCAATCACCATATCCAGCTGTGACACCGACAAACCACAACAGCAAACAGCCTGGCAAGACATCTCTAAAGATACAATGATATTTTTACACTGGGGGTAACCAAAAGCTGTCCAGTTTGACACAAGGCCGACATGAAGGAAATCATGGTTGGTACTGGAAAGCTAGCTAGCAATACGTGACTAGTAAGGTCAATGGTCGTAGAGAAGAACCTATGCCTCCACTTTCCTAAATCAGTATAACTGCTACCTGCATTCTAAACACTATCCCTAAGCAGACAGATGAGTAGAGACCTCGCCCCTCATCAAAGACGCACCTTTTGCAGCAGGAGAATTACACAGAAAACTACAGCTAGTCAAAGAACAAAGAAGAGCTGACTGTAAGGTACCCAGCCTGGTTGATACATCTAAAATACAACCTCCACACCAAGATCCATAGCAGAGGAGGGGCAGATAGATTGTAAGAGGAGAGGACCAAAGACTCAGCTGGGGGACTGTGACCTCTGGCTATGACAAGGAAGCTATTCCCATGAAATCTCAGCACCATAGCTACTTAAGCAAGATTGGAACAATTCCAAAGTTGACCCCAAAATCTATGAAAAAAAATCTCATAGATTCCCACCCCTAGATGAAGAAGAGCGACTAACAGTCAACAACTTAGAGAGGTAAACTACTATTCTCCAGGGATGAATCCTCTAATAGGTTATGCAACAGCAAGTGGGCAGTGCTAGAAACAGATACAGGCAGATACCACTGAAAAGACTAGACATCCTGAATTTATTTTTTATCTCTTTTTCTATCATTTTATTTCTTTTTGAGAATTTCATACAATATATTTTAATCCTATTTCTTCCCTTTCCTCAACTACTCTTAGTTGTTGTGCCCCCCCTCACACAACCCATACAGTTCCCCCCTCCATCTTAAAAGCAAAACAAAACACAAAAATACAGAGTCTGTTCTGCATTGGCTGGTTAATCCTGACCTCGAGGCCATAGCGAGAGTATGGGTGATATATCTAGTGTCACTTCACTGAGGAAAAGACAGTGTTCCTCTCTGTGTAGGTTTGAATAACATTGGTACAACAGACAATTCCTATATTTGAATGTATGACTCTATTGCCCAGAAATGGTTTAGGGAGAATTCAGAGGTGTTGCCTTGTTGAAGGAAATGTGTCACTGGGTGTGGGTTTTGAGTTTAAAAAGTTCATGCCAGGCCAAATTTCCCCCTCTGTGCATCTAACTTGAGGAGCAGTATGATACTCCCAGCTACTGTTCCGGCAACGTTCCTCAGTATGACCGCATGGGCTCACCCTCTGGGACCATGAGCCCACGATTCAGTACTTTATTTTATAACTTGACTTGTTCATGGTATTCTGCCATGGCAATAGAAAAGTAACTAAAAGGCTCTCCATCAATTGCAAATGGCTGCTTGGCTAACGGTTGGTCTTGGTGACTCTTCTCCTATCTCGGCGCTGGCATTTTGTCTGCCTGGAACTTGTGCAGGTTCTCGACATGCCGTCATTACAGTCTCTGAGTTTTTATGTGCTTTTGCCCTGTTGTGTCAGGAAGACTGTTTTCCCGAAGTCATCTATCACCTCTGACTCCTTTTCCACGTAGATCCTCTAGTTTTGAGAGGAAAGGTGCTACAAAGGCTCCAAAGTCCCCTCTATAGATTATGCAGCTCTGCGTCGCTGTGTTCATTACCACATACTTCAAGAAGAAGCTCCTCTGTAGAAGGTTTACCAGTGAACTCATCTGAAGTTCTAGTGAATTCGGCTCAGACTCCAAGAAGCCTGAGAATGATACCTGTATTTATTCAATTAAACCTGTATGGAACCACAATGGTTAAAGAAGAGGAGGCTATAAATGCGGGGAGCAGACTATCGTGGGAGGGGTAGGAAGGAAGAGAGGGAGGAGGGAAATACTGCCATTGTGTTTTAATTAAATTTTAAAAGAGATTTGCTAAGCACCAGGAACAGGTCCTAATCTCACTGCTAGGAACCTTATAAAGAGAACAAGTTAGACAACTGTCGTGCACATGCAGAGGGCTTAGGCGCTTACCTGGCTTTTGAGACTCTATTCCTCATGATGGATTTCTTCACCCAGCCTTGATGTTAGTGAAGGGGCTGGGTCCTGCCTCAACTTGATGTGCCATGCTTTGTTTGAACACATAGGAGGCCTGCCCTTTTTCGAATGGAGACTGAAGAGGAGTAGATGTGGGGATGAGGGGAAGAGAGGAGCGAGGAAAAACTGCAGTGGTTATGTAAAATAAATGAAAAAAAATGTAATTTAATTTTTTTTCAAGACACAAGGTTTCTCTGTATCTTTAGAGCTGACCTCAAGCTCACGGAGATTCAGCTGCCCCTGCCTCCCGAGTGAAAGGATTAAAGACGTGCACCACCACTGCCTGTCCTTTAAATTAAAAAACAATTAAAATTAAAGATAAAAAAGATTGGATAGTTTTCAGAATTAAACTAAAGTAGTAGGTTTGGAGTTCTTCATTTTATAAGCTAGAAATAATATTAGTAGTTAAAACTTAGTTCACCCTACTCCCAAAAATGCCCTACAACATGGGCACTGTTCTAAAGATGAGGTCACCCTTAGACACAGTGGGGCGTTCCTGACTCTGTCTCCGGGGAATGATAGGAATTTCTCATCCGTCCCCTTTAAAGTACCCTCTTTCTTCCTTACAGGCTATCAATCACCTTGACATATTTCTGTACCAGGATCTTACTGGTTTTCCCCACGGCGGTCATCAGCTTTATAATGGAATGGAAGTTCAGCAACGCTGCCAGCTTAGAGGACATTTTGAGTCCATCTTTAGCAGGTGACACTCTCTTATCCATCCTGTGTCCCTTTTCTTGTTCCCTTTTATTTCGTTCATGTTTTTATTTACCTCATCTCATCTTCAAGCTTGAGGTTATTTTTCTTCTGTTTTATGGTATGAGACTTTACGAGTATGAGGAACTCTGTAGAGCAAAGTATCCTAACTGACTGTGGTTTTTCAATGTTATTAATCTTGCAGTTCTATACATCTAACTTGTACAACTAAGAGACAACCGAATTGTCTTGATTCATGCCGTGCAACTGTAGTTATTGCGATTGGAATCTGTAAATTGTTCAAGATTGTTTCTGAGTGGCAAATAAAACCCAAGATTGTCAAGAATTCTTGCAGGAAATTATAAGTATATTTTTCTACATGAGTCTAGATTTTTTGGAAGAAAATACAGGAATAAAATAATAGATTCTTTCTTACTGATAATTGAAATTATTTTGAAAGATATTAAATTTTATACCATAGAGAATAATGTTCCTCTGAAACCTGGATGGACTAGAAGCCCCAAGACTCTAAGAATGTTCTCACTCGTACATTAAATGACATAATGTTTCTGCTTAGAAAAAAATCATTCCTTAATATAATAATTTAGTATCTTACAGAAAACATTTATTTAAAATATTTCAAATAATGCCATCCAACTGCCTTCTCTTTCTCTGACCTCCTACCCAGCACCTTTAAGTTAGGCAGCAGGAGATGTTGTACCAAGCATATTATCTCTCTAATTTCACAGACCCCTCAGCTGGAGTGCAGGATCAATTCTCATACTTTAATCCTGTCTGCTGAAGAATTTTTAAACTACATACCTGACAAATAACCAGAGCTGTAATTTATGGATCTTTCCTCCACAGGAGATAGTCATAGCTGGTTCTTAATACAAATCACCTTGCAATACTGTAAAAACTGCATAACCTTATAAAGCTCACCAATTTCACAAATAAACAAACAAAATAACAGAAAAACAAAGAAGAAGTACTACAAAGTAGCTGGCTGCATCTTTAATAAAAGGCTGTGTCTGTATTGAAGCCCATTATATATTTTGTCCTCAGTCTAATCTAATATTACTTTCTATAAGGAAACTATTTTGCTTATTTTTTGTTTTGATTTAAAATGTGTATTTGTGTTTATTTTTCTATTTTTAAAATTTTATTGATTTTTATTAAGCTCTACATTTTTCTCTGCTTTCCTCCCTGTTTCTCCCCTCCCCTTCAACACTCTCCAAAGGTCCCCTATGCTCCCAATTTACTCAGGAAATCTTGTTTTTTTTTAACTTCACATGTAGATTAGATCTATGTATGTCCTCTCTTAGGGTCCTTATTGTTGTCTAGGTTCTCTGGGATTGTGAATTGTAGGCTGGTTTTCTTTGCTTTATATTTAAAAACCACTTGAGTATGTGTGATAATTGTCTTTCTAGGTCTGGATTACCTCAGTCAAAATGATGTTTTCTAGCTCCATCCATTTGCCTGCAAAATTCAAGATGTTGCTATTTTTTTCTGCTGTGTAGTACTCCATTGAATAAATGTACCACATGTTCATTATCCGTTTTTTGGTGGAGGGGAATTTAAGTTGTTTCAAGGTTCTGGCTATGACAAATAATGCTGCTATGAACATAGTTGAGCACATGTCCTTGTAGCATGGTTGAGTATGTTCAAAATATACAAAGAACTCAAGAAATTGGTCATCAAAAGAACAAATAGTCCAAAAAAATGGAGTACAGACCTAAACAGAGAACTCTCAATAGAGGACTCTAAAATGTCTTAAAGACACTTAAGGAAATGTTCAACATCCTTAGTCATCAGAGAAATGCAAATCAAAACAACTCTGAGATTCCATCTTATACCTGTAAGAATGGCCAAGATCAGAAACACTGATGACAACTTATGCTGGAGAGCATGTGGGGTAAAGGGAACACTCCTGCATTGCTGGTGAGAATGCAAGCTGGTACAGCCCCTTTGAATGTCAGTGTGGTGATTTCTCAGAAAATTATTAAGCAACCTTCCTCAAGACCCAGTATTTTGCTAATTGTTATAATTCTTCCCTGGAAATAGTATTGTGTCTCCATCACTCTCCTAGTTACCTTTCTACTGCTGTTGAGCAACACCATAACCAAAGGAACTTATAAAAGACATCATTTAACTTGGGGACTCATGGTTTCAGAAGGCTAGAATTCTTGATTATCATGCTGGACAGCATGCTGGCAGGCAGGCATGACCCAGTAGCTGAGGGCTTACTTCCTGATCCTCAAGTTGGAGGTAGAGAATGTGACTGGGCTTTCTGTGAACTGTTTAAATCTCAAAGCCCACATCCAGTGACACTCTTCTTCCAACACGTCCATACCTTCTAATGCTTCTCAAACAGGAGTACCAACTGGGAATCAAACATTTAAATATATCAGACTATTAGGTTCATTCTCATTCAAACCACTACAACCACTTATACCCTTGAATATAATATTATTTCCTTACTAAAAGCATTTATGGTTTAATTTTTATTGTTAACTTAATACATACCAGAGTCCCCAAACCCTAGCGCTGTGTGGAAGGAGTGGTGTGGGGAAATCACTGGTTCAGTGAAGAGACACTGTCTCAAAGGAATAATGCAGAGAGTATAAAGAAGGACATGATGCACCCTTTGGTTTCACCATGTACACATGAAACACACACATACACACACACACACACACACACACACACATACACGAGAGAGAGAAAAAGAGAGAGAGAGAAAGAGAGAGAGAAAGAGAGAGTCAGGCACACACACACACACACAGAGAGAGAGAGAGAGAGAAAGTGGGAGTATTTGTTTAACATCTATATATAGGCTTGGCAAAAGATGAGTAATATGTCTAGAATTATACTTATTTCTCTTCACAATCAGTCTTCTTTACAAGTTTATGCATCAGTGAACTCCAGGATCACCTCGTCTTCCTGTACCAAGCACCTTCAGTTAGATACCTTCTCAGCTTCTCTCAAATCTTTCTTCTCTCCTACTTCTCCAGTGTTACTGGAGTTTCTCACTTAGACTAATGCCACATGCTCCAAACTTTGATTTCTTTTCCAGAATCTGTTCCTTTATCCTTTGCATTTGTTCTCCAAATCAACTACACTGATCATCCCAGAATGCCAATATAAGCTTGCTAGCCATGTGATTATCACTGATCCCATCTAGAACTCTCGGTGCCTTTGTCATTGGGTTGTTTCTTTTTATTCTTTCTGTCTTGAACTCCTTGGCCCTCTTTCAGAGCTCTTCCAGAGGTGTTTTTTCTCCTTCAGCTTCGCCGTTCACCTTATCAAACCCAATGCTCAAGTCATGTCGAGACTTTCTGTGTCCAGTGGGCTTCTTTGGCTGATTGTCACAATCTTTTAAGGAAGAGGTCCTGTCCAAAGACCTCTTCATTTGTCAAACCCCAGGTTTTCTTGCTTCTGGGTACTCAGATATGATAGTCTATTTTGATACCTTCATGTAGTATTTTAACTGTTTGTTGGATATCTTTATGTTTCCTACTGGATTGAAGTAATCTGTCCTGTTGATCTGTGAAGTCACAGCACAATTTCAGTGACATTTTGTGTGTGTGTGTGTGTGTGTGTGTGTGTTCATATATTTTCTAATGCAATTTATGTTATAGCTCCATTGTTTAAATGACATTTAAAAATGCATATAGTCATGCTGATGACTTTACTACATATGAAAATGAAAATATACTAAATAATGACTATATAATATGGAAAAGCTAGATACTCATCCAGGACATATATTAAAAAAAAACCTTTAATTTGCTAACAACATTTTATGTCTTACTAAAATAAAGATAGTTCAATATCTGAGACTATTTCTACATGCTACTGTTTAATTTATTTTGTTGTTTTTTTCACAAAGAATTTTTCCAATAGAAAAAAATCCATGCAGCCATTATTAACTTGATTTATATGCTACAAATGATAAATGTTGTGTTTAAAATTTTCCCAAGATAAATCTATTTGCTTTCAGAACAACCTCGGATGTTATATTTCAGGAACAATATTCATGGGCATTTGTTCAGTGACAGAATGCAGTTCATTCCAAAATTTGACTTTGTCAATAGTGAACACTGTTAATATTGCAAGATACTGCAATGAATTTTATTGTAGACTTCCAAATAACTTCTCTTAAATACTGAAATATTTATGTATACATTCAGATGGCAAAGATAAAATATCAGTCACATTTTTCATTTGGGAAACTTCAGTGTTTCTTTGAGCAGCATGATAAAAATCTAAGTTTAACAAATAGAGTAAGTTCGTAGTTCATTCCCAGCTCTGTGACCCCTCTCTTGTCTTTTCCTGTTTAGTTTTTAGCTTACGTGGTTACATAACCATTGCGTTTGCTTAAAGGTCAGCCAAGAGTAAAGTTATATCTTGCTGGAGGTGAGATGTAAACAATGTCTGAGCTCGCCCTGCCATTCTTCTTAAATCTTCCACAGAGCTGGGTGAACTTGTGCCAGTATTCATAAAAGAAGATTATGTTTTAGAATCTGTATTGTATTATTCAATAAATATTTCAAGGTGTCTGCAAACAGGGATTAATGGGTATTATATTTCAGGACACCAGAAAGGTATCAACCCGAAGAATTAAATAAAACACTCGTGTTTGATGCTCATATAAACTGTGACTTAAAATAAAATGTGTGTAAACTTCCTTTTTCTTTTGTTTCATTTTCTTGTCATAAAATGCTACAGAATAAAATGAAATGAGACCAGAAATGAAAGGAGATAAAAACAATTTAAAATTGACCTTCACTCAGAAGTCATTCCTTTCTTCGGTCGTCAGTCTTAATAGCCCATGATGGTGTCTGTGTGCAATTAAAACATCTGGATGGAAAAGGTTTCCAGTTCACTGCCACTGCACCACACAGTGGGACAATTGGAAACATCTGGGTGCAGGAATACAGAGCTATAAGGTACTTTAAGCAAATTTTGGTACATTGCATATTCACATAACGAAAAGTTGTATTTGGTGCATCTTGTGAAAATTCAGCGTTTAGGAGGATAGGTTCAAGGAACGAGTAGGTTTAAAGTGAATTAAGCCTAGCCTATGGTGCACAATTAAGACTGTATCTCAAATAAATGAGCAAACAACAAAAAAAGGATATTGAAAAGCATTTCTTTTATGTCATTATTTGGAAAGAACTTGCACAAATTAAGTTGGATCTTCACTCAATACTTGTGTCACAGGAGATCTTAAATGGTGACTTACTGTACCTGGGGTAAATTTCCGAGGAGACCTGAGTGTCTCACTTTTGGTGTTTCAACGACTGTCCCTGCTTCAGAATAACCCAGAAATAGACTATACCTTCCTGGAGTAGTCTACAGTACCATCCGAGGTCATTTCTCCTCACTTTAACAGCTAGGTTTTCAAAGCAACTAAACGATTAATTTATTCAATGGAACAATTTTTCCTAAATACTTAGAAATTAAATTCAAATAAATACATTTTATTCATAATGTAGGGTGGCGAATCTCAACAGATAGTTTGAAGAAACCTTGAGGGCACCTGGGAGACTGGCACCTGGCTTTGCTTGTGAGGATGTTTTTGATTTGGTTAAGAGACATGGAAAGACCTGCCAGTTGTGATGGCATCATTCCCTGGGCAGGGATCCTGAACTGCACCAAGCAGAGAAAGTGAGACGAACACATGTATTTGTGGTTCTCTGGTTCTTCACAAGATCCCAAGTAATCAGCTGCCTCAAGCTGCTGCTTTTGTGACTTCGACAAAATGATGGATGGTACTCTTGAACTGTCATCTAAAATAAACTCTTCTCCCTTGAGTTGCTCTGGTAGAATATTTTGTCACAGAAAAGGAAAAGTAACTAAGACATCGACAATTAAATGTACGTTATTATATAATGTCAAATAAGTGGAAATTTGGAGTTGATTATGATATAAAATTAGGGAAGAAGAAAATATTTCCTCTTTAGTTATCTCTTGATTTTTTTGGAATTGAAATTTTTCTCACATAGTATGCTGTAAGTGCCTCACAATAGAATGCCTGTAGGTGAGGGTGAGCCACCTTCTCAGTCTTGTAGATAGACTTTTAAAACCCACACGCACAGCCTCAAACTTCTTTCACCTTTACTCTGTAAGAAATGCTATTGGAATTCTCTCCCTTTCATTTAATTCATTCAGGTCCTTATAAATCATAGCTTTCTCTAAAATCATCAGTAAATATGAAAACAAATGGAGTTTTTAGAATTTTATTAATCTCAAAAGTCTTAACTTGTCATGTTTTATGTAACATTGGTATACAGTAAAATGGGTACCACCTTCTGTTTTTTGTGTTTATAATTGTACTGCACATTATGCAAATTATTTACACGTATTATCATTTTGAGAAATAAAATAACAGAGAGTTTTTAGACTACTAACACTGGGTATATTTTGATGAGAAAAAAAAGAATTTCAAGCAAATAAAAGTTGATCACATTTTGATTTCTGGACTTAAATTATAACAGATGTATGTTTGGGGAAAAATAGGTCAGAAGAATTAACAAAATAAAAGTAACCGTCAACTTAAGTCAACTTGTCTTCTCGTTAGTTACTTGAAAACAATTGCTAAAATCAAATTGTCTAGACTGCTTCTGTCCACCAGATTAAAACCCTTGTGAAAAACAAGACAAAGATAGTCCATCTATATTCTCAATATTCTAAAGAAATGCTAAGCTATTCAGGGTTTTTATTTTCTTTAAAGAAACCAAACAGCATATTCTTCAGTTTATTGGGAATGGGTGTAAAAGGTAGCAACATGAATAGCATCGTACCGTACCTCTCATACAACTAAACTGAGGAGAGAGCCCATAAATATCCATATGCAAGCTTTCCTGTGCTCCAGACATTTGCTCTGAATTGAATTAGAAGATAAAGGCCAAAGGAAGGAAAGACCGTCGAAGCTTTTACTTTGGCATTTCATTCCCAGTGAGTTTTGTGAGAACACTCAAAGAATTACACACAGATAAAGTATTTTAAATTTGCAAATGTTGTATACTCCAATCTTCTACCATGAGTTGTTATTAATAATATACTGGACTTTGAAACACTGATGTGGATTAACTGGGGGCATGTCCCAGAACAGGACTGCTCACTTAATGTGTGAGACCTAGAGTCCCACCACCAGAGTGGGAAGCTAAATTGGTGGTATCCTACCCGTCTTTCTATCCTATTATGAGCCTAGATAGTTGCATATAATTTCATTACAGTCATATAGAACAAATTTCAACTTAGAATCAGAGTAAAAAGACCAAATTGTCTCCCCTGTTTGACAACAGGGTTTGGTATTAAGATTTTTTTGTTCTTGGTTTATACCATTGACCCAGACAACCAAAAGGATAAAAATTCAGGGGAAAAGGCTGAGTTTTAATTGCTGTGAGAGTGAAGGCAAAACTTGCTGAACCCCAAAACAAAAGAATAGTAAAAGCGTTCTTACCTGCAGCACTGCTGTTATTAAAAACAATGCTTTGCTTGAGCTAATGAATTGAGGTGATTCTCCTTGAGAAACTAATACATATTCATATAGGAAGGCACTTTAAGATGAGCACATTCATGAGCATGCTCAGTTAACAAGTACATTCATTTCTGGACATGACCAATGTAAGGCCATAGCTCAATAAGGAAAGATAGGGAACACATGTTTGGCTGTGATCCACTCGTTGGTAAAGAAGTGTATGACTTAAGGTTAAAATTGTGAATGGCATGCTAGGCAGAGAGAATGTCTCTGGAAAGTCTCTGTGGGAGTAATTCACATCCTTAAATGTGTGTTATTATATGAGTGGGCCTGTAGTGGTGCCCGTTTTACTTAGTGGCTTCAAGAGTCATAGACATAGATGTCCATCTTCCTGTTGTCTCTTTCTGTCGTGTTATGAACATCTCAAACAAGGAGGATTTTGTAAGGTGTTGAGAACAAAGAGACCAGAGCCAGAGCCTTGTATCTAGAATTTATTAACGAGACTCAATAATAGGAGATGGATATAGATGGGCACTGGTTTTCAAGATCTTCCATAACCTCCTAGTAGCTTCAACCAACCACACTTTCCAACTAAATAAATGGATGAAGGAGCTCCTCTTAACCTCTTCCTCTTTTAACTGTTGGTACATATACAAACAAATGGGCTTCACTGTGAAGTTACATATTGTGAAAATACATTTCATAATACATTGTTCTGGTTTCCCTCTACAATGCACCCCCTTCTTTTTCCCCCCTCTTATTCATCCCTTTCTTACCATCAAATGCTTCCCCTTTCTGGTTTCATGATATATAACTTCCATTGCTATTTCTTCTTGATTTAAGCCCCCTAATATTCTCCCTTGTGTGTCTGTTTGTTTGTGTCTGTATGTGTTTGCCCTTTCATATATGTTCATGTAGACGCCAGCAAACAATGTCAGATATCTTCTAGCAGGCTCTCTTCCTTATGTTATTTATAAAAGCTCTCTTGCTAAACCTAGAACCCACAGATTGGCTAGGCTGCCTAGTCAGTGAGTGTCAGGAATCCATCTGTCTCTATTACGTCAGAGTTGGGGTTACAGATGGATATCACTATGCTCAGCATTTTGTGTGGGTGGATGCTGGGATCCAGAACTTGTCATCATCCATGGGCAGCGAGTACTCTACTCACTGAGTCATTTCCCCAATCTATCCTTTAACTCTTTTACAAACGCCTCTGTAAACATACCTAAACAAAATAAAGGCAATATACAGCACACCAACAGCCAACATCAAACTAAATGGAGAGAAACTCCCAGCAATTCCTTTGAAATCAGGAACAAGACAAGGTTGTCTACTCTCCCATATCTATTCAATAGAGTTCTTGAGGTCCTAGCTAGAGCAATAAGACAACAAAAGGATATCAAGGGGATACAAATTGGAAAGGAAGAAATCACTCACTCACTATTTGCTGACGATATGATAGTTTACATAAACGACCCCAAAAGTTCTACCAAGGAACTTCTACAACTCATAAACACTTTCAGTAATGTAGCAGGATTCAAGATTAATTCAAAAAAAATCAGTAGCCCTCCTTTACACAGATGATAAATGAGCCAAGAAAGAAATTAGAGAAACATTACCCTTCACAATAGCCACAAATAGCATAAAATATCAAAAAGAAACTCTAACCAAACAAGTGAAAGACTTGTATGACAAAAACTTTAACTGTTTGAAAAAAGAAATTGAAGAAGACACCAGAAAGTGGAAAGATATCCCATGCTCTTGGATAGGTAGAATTAACATAGTAAAAATGGCAATCTCATCAAAAGCAATCTACAGATTCAATGCAATGCCTGTCAAAATCGCAGTAAAATTCTTCACAGACCTTGAAAAAATGGTACTCAACTTCATATGGAAAAGCAAAATACCCAGGATAGCAAAAACAATTCTTTACAATAGAGGAATTTCTGGAGGCTTCACAATCCCTGACTTCAAACTCTTCTACAGAGCTACAGTACTAAACAGAGCCTTCTACTGGCATAAAAACAGACGGGAAGACCAACGGAATTGAATCAAAGAATTGAAGAACAGGATATTAAAACACCTGATTTTTGACAAAGAAGCAAAAAAATATCAAATGGAAAAAAGAAAGCATATTTAACAAATGGTGCTGGCATAATTGGATATCAACAAGTAGAAGAATGAAAATAGACCCATATCACCATGTACAAAACTCAAATTCAAATGGATCAAAAACCTCAACATAAAACTAATCTCACTGAACCTCATAGAATAGAAAGTGAATGTACACTTGAATGCAGTGACATAGGAGACCACTTCCTAAATATAACCCCAGTAGCACAGACACTGAGAGAAATAATTAATAAATGGGACCTCCTGAAACCAAAAAGCTTCTGTAAAGCAAAGGACATGGTCAACAAGACAAAATGGCAACGTACAAAATGGGAAAAGATTTTCCCAACCCCATATCTTACACAGGTCTGATCTCCAAACTATACAAAGAAATCAAGAAATTGATCATGAAAAGAACAAATAATCCAATAAAAAAAAATGGAGTACAGACCTAAACAGAAAACTCTCAACAGAAGAATCTAAAGTGGCTGAAAGACACTTAAGGAAATGTTCAACATCCTTAGGCATCAGAGATATGCAAATCAAAACAGTTCTGAGATTCCACCTGTAAGAATGGCCAAAATCAAAAACACTGATGACAACTTTTGCCAGAAAAGTTGTGGGGTAAAGGGATCACTCCTGCATTGCTGGTGGGAGTGCAAGCTGGTACAGCTCCTTTGGATATCAATAGGGTGATTTCTCAGAAAATTAGGAAACAACCTACCTCAAGACCCAGCTATACCACTTTTGGGTAAATATCCAAAGGATGCTCATTCCTGCCACAAGGACATATGCTAACTCAGTTATGTTCATAGCTGCATTATTTGTCACAGCCAGAACCTTGAAACAACCTAGATGCTCCTCAACCAAAGAATGAATAAAGAAAATGTGGTACATTTACACAGTGGAGTACTACACAGCAGAAAAAAATAATGACATCTTGAAATTTGCAGGCAAATGGATGGAGCTAGAAAACATCATACTGAGTGAGGTAACCCAGACCCAGTAAGACAGTTATCACATGTACTCACTCATAAGTGGCTTTTAAACACAAAGCAAAGAAAAACCAGCCTACAAACCACAATCCCAGAAAACCTAGAAAACAGTGAAAACCCTAAGAGAGACATACGTGGATCTAACGCACATGGGAAGTAGAAAAAGACAAGATCTCCTGAGTAAATCGGGAGCATGGGGACCATGGGAAAGGATTCAAGGGGAGGGGAGAGGAAGGGAGAGGAACAGAGGAAAGTGTAGAACTCGATAAAATCAATTTTTAAAAAGCCTCCTTAAAACAGTGAGTCATTAGCCCCAGAGCTTGAGAGGCAGGAACATGTGGGTCTCTATGAGATTGAAGCTATCATGGTAGTGAGTACCAGGCCAGGGAGAGTTACGTAATGACACCCTATCTCAAAAATACAAAGAAAGAACGTTGTAGATTCCACTAGCCTATTTACTTATTTATTTGTTGAAAAAGAGCGGGTGATGGTGGTGCTTGTTTGCCTTTAATCCCAGCACTCGGGAGGCAGAGACAGGTAGATGCCTTGTTAGTTTGAGGCCAGCCTGGTCTACAGAGAGAATTCCAGGACAGGCACCAAAAGCTACAGAGAGATCATGTCTCACAAAACCAAAAAAAAAAAAAAAAAAAGAAAAAAAAAAAGAAAAGAAAGAAATACAAAATGATGTATAAGAATTACACTAAGACACATACCTTAATTTGGTACTGGGTGTATATGTAGGAAAGAGAAGAGCACAGCCTTCAGATGTTGTTCTTCTACTTTCTGCCTCCACTTTGGAATGGGAAATTTTACTGTGTGCCATCGTATTCTGGGAGTATGGAACTCGTGTTGATTTACTGTGGCTTACAGCCAGGAGTTTGCCTTGAAAATCAGAAGCGACTTTTAACTTGGACTTTGGAATAATACTCCAATTGTTTAAATTATGGGAGCTCTCAGAAATATACTGAACGTATATTGCCTAGTGAGATGGATATGGGTCTTCCAGGGTCAGGCACAGGATATGGTGGTTTGGACAGAGAGCGTCACCCAACCTGCTCAAGTACTAGCTACTTGTTCCCATGGCTGGTCCTACAAATTTGGAGAGGTTCTGAAAATCCTGGGAGATGGCTTTTTGAAGAATCAGACCACTGTGATACCTTCTTCATGTTGTATCTTTTTGGACTCCTCCTTTCTTCCCTACCTCTTCTTTCTGTTCACTATGATGTTAGTAGCTTTTCCTCCATATCCCCAAACACCTTGACATCCTGCCACACTGCAGGCCTAGAAAGAATGGAACTAAGAGCCAAGAGCTCTAGGATGAAGCCTCTAAAACTAAGATTCCAAAATTCTGCACCACCCTTACTTTATGCCAGGCATTGTTTAAAAAGGAAAAAAATTAAAAGAATAATCAATGCCATGCATGTGTTAGCTTTCTTGTCTCTATGACGAAACACTTTAGAAAAGTAGCTTGAGGGAAGAAAGTTCATTTCCCTGCCTCATGATGGTCCAGATGCTACAGTTTTTGAGGGAAAGAGAAGGCTGAAAACGGGGATAGTTGAAGTGTCCTTGTTTCCAATAGTGATTTGAGATTGTGGCTTGGTTTGCTCACTTCTTGATGGGTCAAAAAGCACAGAAAGTTTGCTTGAGATCTTGGGATAAGATAAAACTGGTAAGGCCTTAAGAGACATACTTTCTCCATCAAAGTTTCATCTTCTAAGGTATCATAACCTACCACCATAAGGTACCAAACTACCACCAGCTGGGAACCAAATATTCAATCACATGAGCCCATGGTGTCCAGTTCACACCCAAACTATGACACACCAGATATGACCTTATAAATATATCAGAAAATATTTTTGCAATAAAATTTTCATACCTATTAAAACTGTGTGACTAGACAAATTATTAGAATATTTTCTCAATATAAAAGATACAGAAAATAATTCAGTAAAACACAGAAACATTCAGTTTTTTATACTTTATTTTATTTGATTTTTTTAAAAAAGAAAATAAACTGTAGTTTTTCATTTTATATACCAATCCCAGTTCCCACTCCATTCTCTTCTCCCATTCCCTGTACCTAGCCCCCCAATCCCACTCTCCATCTACTCCCCAGAGAGGGTAGGGCACATTTACTTTGAGGAATGGTCCAAGGCCCTACCTACTACATGTGGGCTGAACAAGGTACTCATCCAAGATAATGGACTCCCCAAAAGCAATACATGCAGTAAGAATAAAGCCTGGTGCTGCTGCCAATGGCCCCCCAGTCTACCCTAGTCATGCAACTGTTATACACATTCAGAGGGACTAGTTTGGACCTATGCTGGATCTTTCCCTGTCCTGCTGGAGTTGGTGAGCTCCCATTAGCTCAGGTAAACTGTTGCAGTGACTGTCCCCATCATGGTCTTGACCTCTTTGCTCATATTCTCACTCTTCCCACTCTTCAACAGGACTTTGAGAGCTAAGCCCAGTGCTCCACTGCTGGTCTCTGCCTCTGTTCCCATCAGTTTCTGGATGAAGGTTCTAAGGTGACATTTAAGATCTTCTTCAATATGACTACAGGGCAAGGCCAGTTAGGGCACCCTCTCCTCTATTGCGTAGGGTCTTAGCTGGGGTTATCCTTATAGATTTCTAAGAATTGCTCTAGTGACAGGTTTCTTGCTAGCCCAATAGTGGCTACCTCAAACAAAATGTCTCTTTCCATGCTATCATCTCTATTCTTCCTCCATCTTGTTTATCCCATTGCCTCAAGTTCCCACCCCCCCTCCCATTCATCCATCCCCTCCCTCTTCCATCCTCCCTTAACCCCTACCCCATGCTCCCAATTTTGTCAGGCAATCTTATCTATTTACCCTTTCCAGGTGGGTCTATGTATATTTTTCTTAGGGTTCACCTTGCTACTTAGTTTTTCTAGGATCATAGGCTCAGTATCTTTTGCTTTACAACTATCATTCACTTATGAGTGAGTACATACCATGTTCATCTTTCTGGATCTGGGTTTTCTCACTAAGGATGGGTTTTTCTGGTTCTACCCATTTGCATGCAAATTTCAAGATGCCATTGGTTTTTTTAAACCACTGACTAGTACTCCATTGTGTAAATGTATCCCATTTTGCTTCTCCATTCTTCTATTGAGGGGCATCTAGGTTGTTTCTAGGTTCTGGCTATTACAAATAATGCTACTATGAACACAGGTGAACGAATGTCCTTGTAGTAGGATTGAGCATCTTTTGGGTATATGTCCAAGAGTGGTATTGCTGGGTCTTGAGGTAGGTTGATTCCCAATTTTCTGAAAAACTGCCATATTGATTTGCAAAGTGGTTGTAGAAGTTTTCATTCCCATCAGCAATGGAGGAATGTTCCCCTTACTCCACATTCTTTCTAGCATAAGCTGTCATTGATGTTTTTTATTTTAGCCATTCTGACTGATGTAAGATTGGTATCTCAGAGTTGGTTTGATTTGTTTTTCTCTGATGACTAAGGATGTTGAATATTTTCTTAAGTGTCTTTCAGCAATTTGAGATTCTTATGTTAGGAATTCTCTGTTTAGTTGTGTACCCCATTTTTAAATTGGATTATTTGAAATTTGGTGTCTAATTTCTTGAGTTCTTTATGTATTTTTGAGATCAGTCCTCTGTCTAATTTGGGGTTGGTGATGATTCTTTCCCATTCTGTAGGCTGCCTTTTTGTCTTATATACTGTGTTTTTTGCTTTACAGAAGCTTCTCAGTTTCAGGAGGTCCAATTTATTTATTGTTGCTGTCAAAGTCTTTGCTACTGGTGTTATATTTAGGAAGTGATCTCCTGTGCTCATGCGTTTAAAGCTACTTCCAACTTTTTCTTTTATCATCTTCAGTGTGGTTGGATTTATATTGAGGCCTTTAATTCATTTGCACTTGAATTTTGTGAATGGGGATAGATGTAGACCTATTTGCATTCTTCTATATGTTGACATCCAATTAATTATGCCAGCATCATTTGCTGAAGATGCTTTTTTCCCATGGTATAATTTTAGCTCCTTTGTCAATAATCAGGTGTTTTATCCACATATAGGTATGTGGATTAATATCCAGATCTTCGATTCAATTCCACTGGTCAACCTGTCTGTTTTTATGCCAATACCAAGCTGTTTTTATTACTGTAGCTGTATAAAAGAACTTGATGTCAGTTGTGGCGATGCCTCCAGAAGTTCCTTTATTGTACAGGGTTGTTTTGGCTATCATGTGGTTTTTTGCTTTTCCATATGAAGTTTAGTATTTTTCTTTCAAAATCTGTGCAGAATAGTGTTGAGATTTTGATGGGGAATGTGTTGAATCTATAGACTGTTCTTGGTAGGATTGCTATTTTTATTATATTGATCCTACCTATCCAAAAACATGGGAGATCTTTCCATTTTCTGATAGCTTCTTCAATTTTTTTCTTCAAAGACTTAAAGTTCTTGTCGAACAGGTCTTTAACTTCTTTGGTTAGTGTTACTCCAAGATATTTTATGTTTTTCGTGGCTATTGTGAATAGTGATGTTTCTCTGATTTCTTTCTCAGTTTCTTTATTATTTGTATATAGGAGGGCTACTGATTTTTTTGAGTTGATCTTGTATCCTGCCACATTGTCTGCTCTCTTGGTTCACTCTGTGCAGTCAAAACTTTGCTAGAGTTCCTCTCTTGCTTCTCTCTCTTAGCATATCTCTTAGCATCTCCCTTGGTCCTCTCTGCATATTTGCAGCTTGTATTCCAGCATTCCTCTCTTGGTTGTCTCTGTGTAATAGCAGGCTGTGTTTCAAAGTTCCACTGAGATTGTGTGTGGGGGGAGGATAGGAGGGTATGGGGGTGAGTGGGACCTGTAGCTTGCAGGTTCTGATGGATGGGATGGGGGTATTAGAGGAGCCTACCTGGAGCAGAAACATTCAATTTTTACCTCTAATTTTATTTGGATAGAAACTATCTCTAAGATAGTGTCAGAAGCACCAATTTCAATATATTTTTATAAACTTATATTTCAATCACATGTGTTCTAATCTGCATCTAACTTCTTTTACGCAGAATTTTTATTGAGGAAATTTCAAAGTTAGGGAAATTTTGTATTCTTATAAAACTCACTTCTTTTGTGTTATGACTTTAACTTAGTTTGGAGTTTGTGGTTAGAGGTGTGTGCGTGCATGTGTGTGAGTGAGTGTGTGTGTGTGTGTGTGTGTATTGTTGTGAAATATCATAAAAACCTTAGAGAAGAAATGCCTAATTTCCTTACACATCATAATTACAGTTGATAATTGAAGGAAATGGAGGGCAGGGACTGAAGCAGGAACCTAGGCCAGACCATAGAAGAAAACTAGTTACTGACTTCTGCCCAAGCTTGTATTCAGTCACCTTTCTCCTTAACCCTACCCGGACCATCTGCCTTGGGATGGCACAGCCAACTATGATCAGGTTCTCCCATATCAATCATTAATCAGGAAAATGCCCTACAGACTTACCTATAGGTCAATCTGATGGAGACATTTCTTCAACAGACACACTATTTCCACATGACTCTAACTGGTTTCCAACTTGCAAACATGTACCCAGCATAATAGAAAATGTGTTTTATTATTTGGTGAATTAATTTTTTTGATATTGACACTATATTTTACTTTGTTGGGAAGGGACTTAGGTGACCTCATTTTGCAAATGTTTCACACTTGAAGCACTGGGTTATATAAACGTTATGGAATTTTACGTCTTTTCAAAAATATTGACAATTTTGAGTTTATCAATTTTCTAAGCTGCAAAGTGAATTATGGTTTCTCATTTCATAATTACAAGATGGAGACAACCTCTTATGTAGCGGAATTTCTGTTTCTTCTTCTACTGAGACTCTTCCACTATGTATCTTGTGTTATTTGTAAATGGAATGTATCTGGAAAAGGGCTTAAAAATCAGAGGAGCTCTTGCTCAATCAATTGCATATTTATAGAAAGTATGAAAAATTCTCTTGAGCTCTGTAGCAGTTGCTACAAGAAAGAATTAGTTTTATTTATGCTTTTGCTAGTGTTTTCTCGATTTTTTTTTCTTTCTCACTTCCTTTGGATAAGCTATGATAAATTTAACCAGAGTCTTTTTAATAATAATAAAAAAAAGTCAAATCAGACATCTTGCTGTCAGAGATACACATCTTTAAATACAAGTTCCCAGTGATTAGTATCCTCTTTTAGTGGGCACATTGCTACAGTTGTGGTCGTCTAAGAAAACTCAATCAAATTGTGTTATGTCAAAAAGCATAATACAATTCTAACGAATGCTGAAAAAAACTAACTCTTTCTGACTCTGAAGTGGAGTTTTCTATGCTAATGGTATGCAACCTGGGTGCAATAACCAGACAATGCAAAAATCCCGAGCTCATGTTCCCTGTGACTGCCTCCTGAAGGTTCCTAAAAGGAAGGACCACCATCAGCTCTCATTTGCAAAATACAAGTACACTGAATCCTCTCATTGAGATTTGTATCCGGGCTACAAAATATCTTATGGAAAGATATTATTACATTTGCATATTAGCCTAGTTTTGAGTCATCAGTTTCTAAGGAGAAAAAAAGATGTCCTAAGTGTGAGAAAGGGATTCCTGTTAGCCCCAGAGAGTCATGCACTGATTAATTGTACCACCTCCAGCAAAAGAACTCACAGTAAAATGTCTGTCTTCTACATGACAATCCCAAGGAGAAAAAGGGTTGCCAACTGGTTTTAATATATGTTACCACATGTTTTGTTTCTCACAGTGTGTTAGACTCCTAACCTCTTTCTTGCTATAGGAAATACCTCTCACATTTGGGGTGCCTTCAAAACTTTAACAAGTGTTAACTCTGGCATTTGGCTTCACTATTGTTTAGTCTATTACAACAAGTTTTAATAATGTGTTTTTCCCATGTGAGTGCATTAAATGCCTACCTTATGAGCACACTCCCTTTACTTCTCTAGTCAGAACTGCTTTCCTCGTCACTTATCTGAATAGTCAGACTAAACCCGAACTAAATTCCTTATGTAGTTTATATTTACCATTGCCTTTTTAAATTTTAAATAATATGAGATATAATACTGGAACATTGACTTGTTACTTACAACAAACTATTATATTTTATTGAATGTATATCACTACAATGTGGTGAAGAGGTGCAAGAAAAAAATCCTCAAATTTTTTTAAACCTAGTTGTTATTCAAGATATTATTTGAATTGGCCTTTATGACTTAGTTTTGCTTCATAGATTTTTTGTATCGTTAAAAAGTGATAGGCTCATTCCTACTTTCAGTCACCTGTTCCCTGTAACATACATCCTTGGCAGTGAATTCCTGTATCAACTATGACTGGTGGAAACAAATGACAAAAAGTCCAATGCAGACATGCTTAAGCAAAAAGAGAATGCATTGACCCTTGCATTTGAGACCTCAGAGATATTTCTTAGCTGAGATGAATCTATAAGCAAGGAGCACTTTTTAAATCAAATTTTTTCAAAGCCAGGTATTAGGTTCTTTCTTTCTTACTATGCCCTATCTGGTAGACAATATGCTACTTGAAACTTCAGTGTGTTCTTATCACCTGTGACTCAAGGAGAAAGAGACTGTCTGTGACAGACTATAACTGAGATCAGTCTTGCTCCACTGAGTGCCCAAGCCAAGGCCATGTTCACAGTCTTTCCCAGGAATATAATTCAGATCATGAAAATGTCAACATGATTTCTTGTGACTGGTTAAATTAGAAGAGTCAGAGTTTAGAAAGATGGAGAAAAGAACCTCAGGCAGAAATGTAGCATGAGCCTGCTACTCCTGAGCAACAAGCAGAATGTCAGAGAAAAGACAAAAACTGTCCTGGACTAGAGAGAACCAAAATACAGGGGAATGAGTACAGTAAGACTGGGGACTTAAATACCACATTGAAGGTTGAAAACCTATCTTAAATGAACTGTTAGATGGGATAATGCTAAGCAGACTCACCGTACTCTGAGATTATCAGGAAGACTTAAAAGTTTTGACGCTCTAATGGCTTGACAGTGAAGTTGATGACAAAGTAAAATTTATTTCCTATGTAAGTAATGATTGAGCCAATAGACAATGATAAGGTGGAAACAAGGTATTGGTTAAAATGTGGGTGCCTCATACAGCACAGCGGGTACCCAGTTCTGCTTACCCCTGGTTGTTTCTGAGATATCTCAGTATGCTACATGCTTGCACATCCTATTTCATGCTGGCAACTTTGTATCTCTTGCATATCTATTCCAAGTTCGCTTTAATTTATTGTTATGATATTTAAGGTAGAATCACCATGTTTTGAAATTCTTCATACTGCTTATTTCATTTCCCAAATTATAGCATATTTTACTTAGATGTTTAATGAACTGAATGATATGAATTAATACTGTGCAATAATAGGTTTTCTGTAACCTGATAATAAGTCTCCCCACCAACACAGTAAGTCAGATCAAGTAGAAATAAAAAGAAAAGTGATTGGGTTTATTTGGGCAAAAAATTCACGGTTGACCCTCCAGCCCTCAGAAATCGAGGTGACAAAATTACATGGCCAGCCTAAGGGAGGCAGTTTAAATATGCTGTAAGCACGGATGATGATGTGTCTGCCACAAGCTGAGTTTGTGCCCAATTTTGGTACGCTTTTAGGCAGTGTTTGTTAGAGGCCCAATACTAACAACTGTAGAGGAGGAGCTGCCAGCCACCAAGAATGTGGAACTAGGCTTTTTGGTGGTTTCTATTGTAGATTCTCTGAGAGGGCAGTGTTGAGAGAGAGAGAGAGGGGGGGGGAGGGAGAGAAATAGGGGCTTTTGCAGGAGTGAACTGGAAATTCCAGCTGAACATCCCAACCTTTTTGAGTATATGGGCACCAGTTCAAATCTGGCTACTTCCTGTTGGCATGGGATGATGTGGGGAGTGGGAATCAGTGGGTGTAACATGAGGGCCGGCTTGTTGGGGTATCTGTTCCCGCCCGGTACCCCACAACCGGCAAGTCCCAGAGAAAAATCAATCACACAGAGATCTCTATAAGTTATAAAACTGATTGGCCCATTAAGTCAGGCTACTTATAACTTATTTTATCCCATTATTCTTATCTACATTAGCCACACGGCTCAGTACCTTTCTCAGCTGGGCAGATTACATCCTGCCTCTTTGGTGGTCTGCGCAGGAGTGCAGAGGGAGCTTCCTGCTTCCCAGAATTCTCCTGTTCTCTTTGCATCACCTCTACTTCCTGTCTGGTTTTCCCGCCTATTCTTCCTGCCTGGCCAATCAGCGTTTTATTAAAATACATGATTGACAGAATACAGATAATTCTCACACACCATTTCCCTCTCTTTTTTTTTTTTAAACAAAGGAAAATACCCATAGTCCATTTGTTGGGAATGTGGATGTAGTATTTCAGGCTACTTCCTGCTGGTTGGGGGTGTTGATAATCTTATGGGGATCTAAAGAAAATTTAGAGTTATAATCAAGTCCTGACTGGAGTATCCTGTGAGTCTCGATCATCTCAGGCAGCAGTCTTGAATCTGTTCTGGATGTAGAACTCAGACATCTGAGCCATCTCTTCCTATCAGAAATTTCTCGGGTGGTCGTCCTTTTTCGAACCTGATTTTTCTTAACTCAGAATGAATCCACAGCCATTTTCTGTGGAAACAAAAGCAAAATCTCTTCTCCAAAGTAACATACCTTTTGACTTCAGTTTTGAAGCCAAGGTATTTTCAAAATACCAATCTTGGGTTAGTTCAGCAGCATTTATAAACAAAAGTCTTTTAGCAGCTGTTGCTCCTTCCTCAGCATTCAAACAATTTAAAGAGAGCATAATAGCATACAGTATCAAGATTCTCTGTATATTTTCCTTCTTTATGTGGCTTTACTTTAACCTCTATTTCTTTTATTTTTACTTTTACTTTTTGAGATGGGTTCTCTGTTTATCTTTGTCCTGGAATAACTCTGTAGACCAGGTTGTCCTTGAACTAACAGAGATCCCACTGTCTCTGCCTCCCCAGCACTGGGTTTAAAGGCGTGTGCTACCACACCTTGAAGTCACAGGGGTCAATCTACCTCTGCCCCCTGAAGTCACAGAGGTCAACCTACCTCTGCCTCCCAGGCATTGGGATTAAAGGTGTGTACTACCACACCCAACTACTCTCTTTCTTTTTAACTTTAAGAACTTTAACTTTTAGCCTGCATATATTTTTAACACACTGTAAACCATTTAGAGGTTTTCTTTGTCTTTGAATCTCTCTTTACTGTATGTCTCTCTAGTTCTGACCACATGAGCCTTTAATTTACAAAGCAATATGGAAAGCCGTGATTTTGACGGTGGATCCAGCCCATTTCTTAGCTTTCCAGCCTCATGGCTGAGATACCAGCCAGAGCTGTGTTCACCGCCACAACTCTATGGCTTTTCAAGGTCCTTGCCAGCAAGCAAGCTGCAGCATTCTGCTCACAGACCACACTCAGTCGGACTGCCTGACTGAAAGAGTCAGAGTTTGCCCTAGCAGGACAGCCCAGAAAGCCGGCATTTTAAAAAAGTGCAGCTTTTTTCCTGCTACAGCTGAAAACCCGAAAAACATGCATTCAGCTTTTCATCAACACCACTTAAGTGTTTAGTGGCAGGACCTCTTAAAGAGCTGCAAGGTTTTGCAGCTAAAGCTGAGTCAGGAAGCCTCTCTTAGATGAGAGCGCTTGCTTGCCTCTAGCAAGCAGAGCAGACCCGAGAAATTGCTGCCACCAAGAAAACATGTTTTACTCTATTCCTTCCCAAGCTTTCTCAAGCTTTCTGTGGATTCAGTTATCCACATGGGTGCCATATGTAACATGAGGGCCGGCTTGTTGGGGTATCTGTTCCTGCCCAGTACACCACAACCGGCAAGTCCCAGAGAAAAATCAATCACACAGAGATCTCTATAAGTTATAAAACTGATTGGCCCATTAAGTCAGGCTACTTATAACTTATGTTACCCCATTATTCTTATCTACATTAGCCACACGGCTCAGTACCTTTCTCAGCTGGGCAGATTACATCCTGCCTCTTTGGTGGTCTGTGCAGGAGTGCAGAGGGAGCTTCCTGATTCCCAGAATTCTCCTGTTCTCCTTGCATCACCTCTACATCCTGTCTGGTTTTCCCACCTATACTTCCTGCCTGGCCAATCAGCGTTTTACTAAAATACACGATTGACAGAATACAGACAATTCTCCCACACCAAGTGGGGTCACCCTCTTTGGGAGGTGTAGGTGAAGAAGCATTCAGCTAACTGCCATCCTGGAGACCTCAGGAATCCATTACAGGAGGAAGTGGAGAAGGCAAGTTGATAGGAGAAAAAAAAATTAACACCAGCTATATAAAGGGAGCTAGCCATGAGAAGAGGGACGATGGTCAGGAAGAGTGGAATGGTGATGTGCCCTGGTTGTATTGGTGAAGTTCTTCAATTTGTGGAATGACTCAATATGAATTTTCACCCGGTCAGATTCCTCGATAGAGTAGCAGCTCTCTTTCTTTAGGAACATGCAGATGTCTACAAAACAGCTGGAAGAGATTTACACCTTTGTGTCATATCAAAGGATATGGCTTTGGGTTAAAAGGCATGAAATTTTTCCTATGTCTAGAGAGCCTGGTTTTAGCCAATGAAACACACCTCTAAGTCTATACTTGTTAGACAGCCAGAGGAAATTTAAAAATTTGCACTTGTGATTTAATAGTAAACAGTCAGTGTTCATTCAGTTTATCAGAACTTCACTTGGCAATGCTAAAACTCGGAATATCTGAAATCCCAGTGCAATAATAGCATAGAAAGGGGCTAAAGCCTGAAGCATTTTGTGTCTTGAAACATGCTTGTGTTCCTTAAGTGTGGAGTTACAACCGAAGCCTGATTGCCTTTTCTTGGAAGCCTGTGAACAAGGCAATCCTGTCTGTATTTTTAATAAGAAACGTAACTAATGAACCACCAACATAGCTCTAGCCTTGTGGGGAGGGGGCCGTTAAACTGGCAAAGCTTACGCCGTCAGATCTGAGAAGGATAAATTTCACCTGAGCAAACAGAAGTGAAAGAACCTCTAAATCTGTTAACATGACAAGCCTTACTGGCTGCCTGGACAGCTACCCCAGTTTCCTCCATGGTGGTAGGGAACAGACATTCCACGGCACTGTCGTCTTCAGCTGCCAGTCCAAGAAGAGCTGACAGACTTTCCTGTGGAACAAAAATTTGGGGAGACCGGCCTACCTCGTCTTGACAAAGCAGGGCAATCAATTCCTCAGTGGCCTGCTTGTCCACAGTCTGACAGAGTCATGGCAGCAGTTGAGGTAAAAAAAAAAAAAAGTTTTTTTTCTGCCCTGTGGCCAACTTTTCCACATTTGAAACAAGTTGCAGATGGAAGTTCTGTTCCCAAACATCTTCTTTGGAGGAGATAGGGTGCTGTCAGGAGCTGCCATGTCTCTATCATGAAAAGCTTAGCTTTTTTATTAAATATTTTAATTGCCATATTCTCCGATCTCTGAAGCATTTGAGGATCATTATTAGTTAGTTATATCTAAACTAGACAAATAGTTTGTTTCTAGCTACTTGTTTTAAGCTTAACTTTGGGAACATGTATGTAAGCTAAATCTGAACATACCAAAGAAGTTGATCACTTATGAGGTGACTGATAGTTAATGCATATGTCTTGAAAGATTATAATTTCATAGCTTTATTATTGTTAAGGTTAGCCTTAAAAAAATAACTTCTGAATTGAAGATCTGTTTTATTTAAAATTAGATGAGACTTTTAACTCATAAACACAGTCTATAAAGAGGCTTGAATCTTCCCTGATCTTTTTATAATACACCATTATAGAACACAATAATTTTTTATATGACTTAGTTTGCCAAACTAGGTACAGGTTAACTATGCTAGTAAAGGCAAAGAGAATAGACATACATTTCTAAGTCTGTCTTTGTTAGCCTGGAGAAACCTTAGGTGGAGAGACCCTTTGCCAGACTGCTTAGGTCACTGTCTTTCTACATTGTAAGATAAGAATACCTCAGTCTCCAGTGTTCACCTGTGGTCCTAAGTTTTTATTTCAAGAATGAAGACATAGAACACAATTATAATTTGTATAAGGCAAAACCAAGTTTCAGCAGTGTAAGCCATTCATTGTCTCTAAAATCAATACCAAGGGAATACTACTTGCATTACAAAACATGGCTGCCAACAAGATACTTCACTGTACATGAATGCATGGAGTGTATCTTTAACACCTCAGTAGACCAGCATTGTTTTAAATCCTATTTTTCATGAAGCCTATTTTCAGTACAGAACAGAAATTATCATACAGAAATCCATCCTAATCTAAAATATCCTGGAGACCTGTTGTCTCCTTGGCAGGCACATTCCATGTGGTCTCTTTTAATCATGATAGCAGTAAAGTCACATGAGCCCTCTCTTCTCCCACCTTAGTCAAACTGGAGACTTCCCATGTAACTGTACTCAACTAAGGTGGTGGTAAACCATGTGTTGTTTTCCAGAGCAGTTTTAATTCAGAGTTACAAGTTCTAAGGTTTTTTTTTTTTTTTTACAGATTTTTAACCATACCCAATTACCTTAATTGTTTTTTTAATAAGATAGAACAGCATAAAATAACTTTAATATTATTTATACCCAAATGACATATGAATCTTTGTTACTGTATCAGATTCAGTAGCCAGAAATCCCAGAGGCAAATTCTGAGCCCAGGCAGCTAGTTGCAATAGTAACAGCTGAGATATTACCAAGACAAACAGAAAACAGTAAAATTATGCACCCAAGACGAATAGAAACAAGCATTCAGTAGTCACATACATTTCCACACCCAACAGAGCCTGGTATAATAATTCTGTGTGGCTCCCTTGTCCACAGGAAAACATACAGGTACAGATCCACACATACATATAAAATAGAACCTTTCTAACAGTACAACCAACAAAACTTTTCATGGGAAACAGACATTGTTATAAATTATAAAGATTTTAAACTATGCCAGGTGAGCAACTTACAAACCTTGCAATAAAAATTTGCAGTATGCTCTTAAGATATAGAGGCAGCATACAAAGGAGTTATAGAACAAATGATTTTTTAAGAGTGAGGAGATAAAGCCTTGGACATGTAGAAGAGCAAGTTTAGGTACTAGATAGTTAAGGATCATTTGTTTGCAGCAGTAGCAGTCAATAATTTGTGAGAATTTGGAAATCAAGTTTACTAATCTTGACCATTGATTTGTACTGAGGTCAACGATGATAAAATCTGAGTCCATGAAAGAATAGGGAGAGGGTCACAGAGTGGATCACTGTGTGAGTGTGCTCTGTAAGTTTCAAGGAGAAGTTGAGTGGAAAGTGAGTTGCAGGATTGCAGGTAGGAACTGAGAAAGTGTAGTATCTTGGTAGTCTGGGCGCATGGAGAAAGAAAGCCAGGAAGGAGCAGAAGGCAAGAGAGGTGTCTAGGTGAGTCTGTAGATCAAAGAGTCAGAGCCACATGGAGAATACAGCAGGCTAGAATTTAAGCTGTGAGTCTCCCAGGCTGCTGGGAGAAGGGAGTGAGCATGAAACATGTCCGTGTTGGCTGCAGGAGCCAGACAAGCACATATGTGTCTGTACGGAAAGTCACATACGAAGACTCAGACTCCACATTTTGGATTTAAATTAAGTCACCGACAAATGATCCTGGTGCCTGTGAGTAGCAGCCTCAGCATTCTGTCAGGGTTCAGATGGAGGCTTACAGCAAGCAAAACTGGTTAAAAGCGGTCTGACGGTGAATGAATCAGCCATACAAGTATCCTTTTCATGTCTCTTTATTCTTCAAAAAAAGTTCTTTTTCAATGATCTCTGTCAATCCCACAAAGTTTTCAGTTTATACGCCCACACAAACACAATTTAGTAATTATCGGGCAATTACTAAGCTTGTTAGGCATACATTTTTCAAGGCCAAGACAACAGCTAAGGCTGAAAAAGTGGGTGCCTGTTACCTTACTTATGTTCCAGAGAGGGTGTTGCTATGAAGCACCCAGGCATATCTGAAAAGGATAAATAGAGGAAGGGTCTATGATTTCTTTATATATTTTTTCTTTTTATTTATTCATCTCTTTTTAAATTGATTTTTATTGAGCTCTGCATTTTTCTCTGCTCCCCTCCCTTCCTCTCCCCTTCTCCCTCCAACCCTCCCCTAAGGTCCCCATGCTCCCAATTTACTCAGGAGATCTTGCCTTTTTCTACTTTCCATGTAGATTAGATCTATGTAGGTCTCTTTTAGTGTCCTCATTGTTGTCTAAGTTCTCTGGGATTGTGGATTGTAGCCTGGTTTTATTTGCTTTATGTTTAAAAACCACCTATGAGTGTGTACATGTGATCATTGTCCTTCTGTGTCTGGGTTACCTCACTCAAAATAATGTTTCCTAACTCCATCCATTTTCCTGTAAAATTCAAGATGGGGTTATTTTTTCTGCTGTGTAGTACTCCCTTGTGTAAATGTACATTTTCCTTATCCATTCTCTGGTCAAGGGGCATTTAGGTTGTTTCCAGGTTCTGACTATGACAAACAATGTTGCTATGAACATAGTTGAGCAAATGTCCTTGTGGCATGATTGAGCATCCTTTAGATATATACCCAAAAGTGGTATTACTGGGTCTTGAGGAAGGTTGTTTCCTAATTTTCTGAGAAATTGCCACACTGACATTCAAAGGGGCTGTACCAGCCTGCACTCCCACCAGCAATGCAGGAGTGTTCTCTTTACCCCACAACCTCTCCAGCATAAGTTGTCATCAGTGTTTTTGATCTTGGCCATTCTTACAGGTGTAAGATGGAATCTCAGAGTTGTCTTGATTTGTATTTCTCTGATGACTAAGGACGTTGAACATTTCTTAAGTGTCTTTCAGCTATTTTTTGTTTCCTCTGTTGTGAGTTCTCTGTTTTGATCTATACTCCATTTTTTAAAATTGGATTATTTGTTCTTTTGATGACCAATTTTTTGAGTTCTTTGTATATTTTGGAGATCAGACCTCTGTCTGACGTAGGCTTAGTGAAGATCTTTTTCCATTCTGTAGGTTGTCATTTGTCTTGTTGACCATGTTCTTTGCTTTACAGAAGCTTCTTCAGGAGGTCCCACTTATTGTTTCTCTCAGTATCTGTGCTGCTGGGGTTATATAAAGGAAGTGATCTCCTGTGCCAATGCATCCAAGTGTACTTCCTATTTTCTCTTCTATAAGGTTCAGTGTGGCTGGCTTTATGTTGAAGTCCGTGATCCATTTGGACTTGAGTTTTGTTCATGGTGATAGATATGGATCTGTTTTCATTCTTCTACATGTTGACATCCAGTTATGCCAGCACCATTTGTTAAATGTGCTTTCTTTTTTCTATTTGATATTTTTTGCTTCTGTCAAAAATCAGGTGTTCAAAGGAATGTGGATTAATATCTGTGTCTTCTATTCCATTCCATTGGTCCTCCTGTCTGTTCTTATGCCAATACCAGACTGTTTTCAGTACTGTGGCTCTGTAGCAGAGTTTGAAGTCAGCGATTGTGATGCCTCCAGAAGATTTTTTATTGTACAGAATTGTTTTGGCTATCCTGGGCTTTTTTCTTTTCCATTTGAAATTGAGTACTCTTCTTTCGAGGTCTGTGAAGAATTTTTTCTGAGATTTTGATGGGCATTGCATTGAATCTGTAGGGTCTATGATTTCTAAGAGAGAAAAGGGGGTTTGTATGTTAACTACACTTGTGTGGTTTCTTAAGCTATACGTTTGTAATTGACAAATGTAGAAAAAGTGGCGGGAATGCAATAATGTGTGCACTCTCCAAGCACTTCTTCAGCTTCTTTCTAAGGTGGCCACTGGGAACACAGTGTTGTGATAATGATGGCAACCAGCATAAGCCTCAGAAGGGAAATGGATGGTGCTTGATTTGCATTAGCATTTTTGCCAAATGCTAGCTTATTAAAAGCTAGATCAAAGTGAAAAGTTGAGGCTATGTAAATCCAGAGACTGTCACTTCCAACCGAGGGCTAAGTGGCAGGGCGCTGGTACCCACTGATGCCCAGGTGAGAAGGAAGCTCTTTCTCTGGGGCTGGTTTACTGATCCAAGCTTTGCCCTGTATCTCTAGGGGTAAAGGCACAAACAGCCAATTTCCTAGACTAAGATCTTTTGTCCAATCAAACTGAGCTGAAGGTAAGTACAGACTGTTGGTAGCTTGTTAGAGCAGGGACCAGTAGGTTGTCCTTTCCTGAGTCAGCTGTTGGAGATTTTCGGCCTCCCCATGGTCCTGCTTCTCAGTGAGCAGGACATGCTGTGCCTCCTACTCAGTGCCTGTCTTTTGAGGCTCTAAGTATGGTCTGTTTGCAAAGCTTCTCTCCTTGTCGAATGTCCTGCCATAAAAGATAATTGGGGTGGGGTGGGGCTAGCTTTATGAAGATTTGACTATGAGAAAAAAAGATTTCATTGACTGGGTGAATACTTTCACACCAGGGCCCATCAGTGTGTGAAAAAGTTATCCAGTTACCAGTACAGATGGGAGTTATGCTCAATAATTGATTAATACACTGCTGAGGGTTTGGGGATGAATACCACTGTGGAAAAAGAGAACACCTTGGCTTCACAAGGGTTTTACAGAAATGACAGTATCTATTCAAAGGGAAGGTATACCCAAAGTTCTGTAAGTCAGGTTTCCTCCACTGGAACATGTGATTCCCTTGGGTCAGTCTAAAGACTTTGTCAGCTGTATTCTCACTGTGTAGTAGTCCTGTGAACTACGGCAGTATGTACCTTGTTGAGGACCAGATCAGCAGATTTCATAAGGAACAACAGACATGTGCTAGGCATGAAACAGTGGACCTCTCTGGTTCTGACTCCCACGTCGTAACAAACACAAGAATGGGGTATTTATACAGTTTAGGATGGGAGACCAGAAAAAAAACAGACAAAGAGAACAAATCTGTTGTGTATGGGTAGAATCCCAGCATGGCTAGACTAAATGACAGGAAAGCTTATCGAGTAAAAAGGTAGTGTGAGTACCTTTCGGTGGGCCATAGCTTTTGTGCATGCCACTAAGAGGCACAACATCAAGAACAACATCAGGAACAACAGCGTTAGTGCAAGAGATTTACTGGGGGATGAGGAGACTGAAAGTTTCGAAGATCATCTTGGAGTGGAGATATGAGAGGCAGATACACCGCAGGAGCAAACTGGAAACCCCAACTGAACATGTATAAATATATTTTATATGAAATATAGGAATATATATATATATATACTAAATATTTAAGCTTAAGTTTAAAAATTTAAGTATAAAAAGTCTTGATTTTTTCATTATTTTAATCATATGCTATTTTGGAAAATTGGCTCAACACAAAGATAACATTTAGATATTAAAGAAATGACTAAAAGAACTTTCAAAATACTAGTTACTCTCAAGCATTAACTTTCTTGTCATACAATGTCAACCTGATCCCACTTCTCATTTGTCTAGTAAGTTTCTGCTTTCAAAGAAAATTTGTCTCTGTAGTTTTCAAAATTTTCTCATTCTTTATTGAGAGGGTAACCTGACAGATTTGTAGGAGTTAGAGCATGTGCCTCTGTCTATCTGTCATTTCTACTTTCATCTCTCCCTTCATCTTTCCATTTTTATTAAAAAAAAAAGAAAGACAAAACTAATTGATATATTAAATACTGAGACTGCAGGTGAATGATGAATTCAGAGGAAGTTATGGAGTATGTTTTTGGAGCAGTAGTTTTATGGGTCCATATGGCCAACATACATCAACACTGTTCGATAGTTAAGAAAAGTACTTTGGGTATGCATTTTATCATCAAGCAGGAAAACATTTTGTAACATTTGAGATTTGTCGCTATATGAATTTCATTGTTGGGAAGAGCTGCAGAGTTGAAGGATTCTCTTTGGGGAGGCTTTTAGATTATGTAATGCTGGCACAGGACCCAGAGATGACAATATTCTAAGGTAAAGGAAGGATTTTGAGTAGATTATAAATTTGTGTCTTTCGTCTACATGGGAATCTTTGTCTAATACCATTTTTAAAAACAAAATGTACCACACTTTCTTCTACAAATTTATATTGTACATGTATCTTTATAGTCCAACATTACTAATATGTGAGATTGTCTACACAAATTACATTAGGTAACAAAAGAATAATTGACAACATTTACTTATTTCTTTAAATCATAGTTATTTAGTGTTCCTATTACTGACCAGGAACCTTTCAAAGAAAAGAAGAAACTCCAAGATGTAAGAATCATATGTCTCCCAACTTCTAAAAGCCGACTGTCCTGAACCTTTTATTTCAAACTGCTTCTTTAAGCTCTCTATCTTCATAGATGAGCAATGTGAAAAACTGGCATTTTCCACAAATCAATACAACACGTCAAAAGAACTCACTTCTTACTTATAAATTTGAAAGTATTTTATTTAAAGAGAAAACTTCTAGATGTAGTCTAATAAAATTGAGTAGTATATAGTATTATTGCATTTGTGGTAAAGGAAGAATATGTCTCCAACCATTCATAATCATGAATACTTTCCTCAAAGCATAAATTCAATGCCCAAACACTTCTTATTTTTTTCTCTTTATTTTCAACACTTATGCACACAAGTATCTTTAATAATCTTACCGCTAGTCAGATAACTTTTTGAAGACAGAGTTACTTTCCTCAGATGTAAATGCTTTGCATGTAACAGAATAAATGTCTTCTCCTAGGATGATATCATAGTTGTATTTCACATTGAAACTGTCTTACATTTGCCCCAGGATTAAGCATATGCTACTTTTATATACTTTTATATTAGCCACACAAATAGTATGAGTGCCAACTGCTAAGAGTAACGGGAGCTAGGTTGTGAGGTGACTTTAGAATGCAGTAGTAAAGCATATGCATAGCAAAATTGATGCTCTGGGCTCAGTCACAAGCACAAGCAAAGAAGAAGACTGAAAAGAAAAAGAAGAGGAAGGAAGAAGAGATAAAGAAGTAGGAACAGGAGAATGAGGAGGAGGGAGAGGAAGAGAAACAGTGAGGACTGAACACAGTGGAGGAGGAACAGAGTGGGAGGAGGGAGAGGAAGAGGAACAGTGAGGACTGAACACAGTGGAGGAGGAACAGAGTGGGAGGAGGGAGAGGAAGAGGAACAGTGAGGACTGTACACAGTGGAGTAGGGACAGAGGGGGAGGAGGGAGAGAAAGAGGAACAGTGAGACTGTACACAATAGAGATGTTTTTGACTTCCTGATCATGTTAACACTCAGTCTCATACATAGAGAAGTATGTCCTTTTCAGTTCACTCCATTGGGAAATTTGCTTTCGTTGGTCCTATGAGAAATACTCTGCTTTTCCAGAAAGCATCTCTCTTTTTTAAAATACTAAAAAAAAAAAACCCACAAAAATGAAAATCAAAACAAACTGACAAAAGATCATTAACACAAAACTAAGAACAAGCAAAGCCCAAACAAAGAAAAATGAATAGAAGCACACACAAAAATATCATTGAGGTCCTTTGTGTTGGTCAACTACTCCTGGGCATGGAGATTGTTCTCTATATGGCTGATAAACACAGTCGCACTCCGTTGGAGAAACTTGACTTTTTTTTTTCTTCTGCTAGCACCTATCAATTGCAGATAAAGTTTTTAAATTTATTTATTTATTAAAAATTTCCACCTTCTCCCCACCTCCTTTTTCCCCTCCCCTCCCCTACCCCCCTCTCTTTCCAGTCCTAAGAGCAGTCAGGGTTCCCTGCCCCGTGCGTGGGAAGTCCAAGGTCCTCCAGGCTAATGTTTTTTATTAAGGCTTCAATCTCATTGCCCAAATTCCCTTCTCAGTAATAGGACCCTGTCTGGCTTAAACCTCTGCAGGACTTGTCTATGTTGTCAGAGTCAGAAACTCTCTTGCACTTCTTAATATCACCCACATTTTGTTAACTGACCTGCAATATTTTCCAAGACACATAAAATAGCACAAAACATCTTCTTTTTTTTCTTAGTAAGAAACCAGTCTGCAAAAGTTTCTCAGGAAATATAGGCTATGTTGGGTTCATTTTGTGACTTTAGGCCATGTTGGAGCCTCATAGTTCATGAAACTCTGACGCTATCCACTAGTTAAAATGCCTAAAAATTCATTTATAGCTTGCAGAATGTAGTAACTCTGAGAAAGTTATTTCAACTTTGATATCTGTTATTGGGCTTATAAGAATAAAGTGTTTAAATTAGTTACAATTATAATTAAATACAGTTACAATATTTTTATCTGTTATCATAACTAAGGAAAACAATAATTATAACTATCTATTCTTCAACTCCATCAAAGACTCCAGAAGGATATAATATTACCTAAGCAAACAGAAAGTACATTGTAAACAACTTCCAAAACTCTAGAATTGGCTGCGATATCTTGCTGCCTGGAAAGTCATCCAAAGTTTTTCTGTAACATTGGGCCACCCATCTTCAGCCTACAGGCCCATAGTATCCATCAGACTTTTTCATGATGCAGGAAATTTCAAAAACAATTCCACCTATACTATATTATTAGTTAATAGCAAGAATGTGTTAGTTGCAATGGAGGTTTTTAAGTTTTTTATTTTTATAGATTATGTTTTGAAATGATAATATATCATAGAAACTTGGGTTTTCTCTTAATTTTTATTATAAATTGAATGAATAATGAAATAGTCAGTTCCGTATGAGTGATGCAGTCATTATGTAAATATATTCTGTTAAGAATGTTTCCATGTACCTGGAGGGAGTGGGGAGGAACTTGGATTTCCTACAGGGCAGGAAACCCTGACTGCTCTTGGGAATGGTGAGGGAGGAGGAGAGGGAGTGGGGGGAGCAGGAGGGTATTGGGAGGAGGGGAGGAAGTGGAAATTCTTTAAATAAATAAATAAGGAAAAAAAAAGAATGTTTCCATGTTATAGGTGGGTATTGGCTACAAAGAAATTGTTGTAACACATGGTCTTAATATGTTGGATGTTATAAAGTAGATCCGCACTAGCTCAGAATTGTGTATAATAAAAGGTTCTTTATTTAGGGGTAGACTCACAGTTCAACAGTCCTCTGCACAAGCAGGAAACAGGAAGAACCAAATTCAGCAGCCAAGAGAGAGAGAGGCCATGCAAACTTTACATCTGCATTTACAATACAACAGACCACACCCAAGTAGGCGGGTATCTTAAAGCTATTGCCTGAAGGAATTCCCACAACACCTCCCTCTTTTATCTAAATAAGAGATTTCTAAGCCTAATATAAAACTATATACAATGAGAAAAAATGGTAAGTATAAAAATTATAATTATAACCAGCATAAATAATATCAAGCAAAAAGCATATGCTAAATGTTTTAATAGTTATCACATTCTAAGAAGTCTGTCTTACACTGAAAATGGCTTGGCTAGGTCATGAGAGGAAAGTAACTAAAACTATATAATCTTCAACCCCATCAAAGACCTGAGAAGGGAAATAATATTACCTGAATAGACAGGAAGTACAAACCACTTCCAAAATGTGCAATAAATGACAGAGACTACTGACTACCTGGACAACTACCCAATGCCTCATTTGCAACATTGGAATAACCAACTTTGGCTAAGGCCTAGAGTAATTGACAAACAACTTTCAGAGGCAGGAAAATTTTCAAAACCATCTTACCCTGTCTTGGCAAGGTTTGGCAGTCTTTTTTTCTTATATCCTGCTTGTCCTGTCTTCACACGATACATTTTGTCAGTGTTCAAGGCATGGACAGTTCTTTGCCCAAAGGCCAGTTTTGCCAAGAAGTAAACAAGCTCCAAATGGAGTGTCTTCAGTACCCAACATTCTTTCAGGAATAGATCAATGCTCAGGAGCAATCATGTCTCAGAACATCAGAACCCTAAGTTATTTAAATGTCATATTCCATAGTTTTTTTGAAGTGGTTGAAGATTACCTGTCTATGAGGAACGAAATATCTATGCATCTAAAATACCTGACCAGTCTAAATATAAGTATGACAAATATGGATGAATATTGACTTATAAGTATTAATACCTATGTAGCATTAACAAGGGTGTTTAAGGCATGTCTTTTAGCATGTGCATGGGGGCTTTTAATAAAATTAAGAAAATGACATTTAATTTATGAAAGCTGATTATAATTTATGCAATTACTATCATCTTTTCTATAGCTAAGCCTACTCTACTCCAAACTTCTACCTTAGACTAAAGTTATTGTGGGTCTCTCAAAGAACAGTGAGGTGAAACTGGAGGGGATTGCGGGGACCCCAGGTAAGCCCCTTAAAGGGCCCCTACTAGTTCCATATGGGCATTGATTGCTCATAGGTCCTGTAACGTTCTCCAGGTCCCATTAGGCTTACCTATCACAAACACAGGGCTGTTCCAGGGGCTCATCGAGGGCCTTATCTGCCCTTCTTTAAACCTATTTCTGGTGATTTCCTTGAGAATCTTAAGTTTAGGTAATGGCCACTGCTCCACCCGTACTGGTTTACCCACATAGTGAGGAGACCCTCGGGGCAGGCAGTGGCCTCTACTTTTGAGGGTGAATTCAGGTGTCAGGGGTCTGTCTGATGACACATTGCTCAGCTTTATCATCATAAAAGGCTAGGCAGCCAATGGTAATAACGGCACCCATTTGTCCAAACAAATCTTGTCTGAGAAGGTTTACAGACACCCCCAGGAGGATCAGAGGCCTGAACTTTCCTTTGTATCCATTCAGTCCCACCCAAATTATGGGACTAGACATTTCCTGAGATATAGACTTTCGCCCAACCCCCATGATAGGTGGCTTGGTTATGAGATCCCAGCTGGTTGGGATCTCTTCTTTTCTGAGGACTATCTTGTCAGCTCCCATGTCTATCAGGCATTGGAGTCTTTGTCCCACAAAAATCATAGTCATATTGGGTCAGAACCCCTCTACCATTGGAATGGTTCAGTTAACTGAAGGAACATTTTTTTCTTCCTTTGGTTAATGAGGCAGGAAGGCACCCCCCATCTAGTTTGAAGGTTGATTTGTGATAGGTATTACATTTATATTAAATTTGGAGCAGCATTCTGAGCCCCAATGGTACCCTTGTGGCAGTGAGGGCAGGGAGACAGAAGGGGTCCCTTCTGTACCTGGGTCTTATTGCCTTTTTGTGGGCAATCCCTATTAAAATACCCAGTTGATGGCATAAGAAAAATTTCCTAAGTGTTTGCTTTTGCTGTCCAGCCACCAGAACTTGAGTAATAGAAGAGGCTAGACACTGGGTCTGGGCCTGCAGGGCAGCCACAAGAGTCTGGTATGTGACTTGGTTCCAACATTCTGCAATGACACAGTCCACAATCCATTGACACATGAACCCTTCCCTAAGGCCAGAACAAGCTATCCTAGTATCTTGGTTGGTCTCTAAGCCCACGAGGGTGGGAGGTCCTTTCAAGGCTGGTCTGCACACAGACAAGAAAGTCTGGAAGTGACTCTACAATCTATCCCAGATGCTCTACCTAGTTTTAGGGAATCAGTCGGGACAAAATGGACTTTCCTCTCCCCTCAGCATGGCTCAGCCAGATGATCCCAATGGCGAGTGAGCTATTTGTCACAGGAGTACAGTGGACTTGGACCTGGGTGAGGGCAGCGAAGGCGGTGCCACAACCACACCGCCCTGGCCAGAGCCCCTTTTTTCCTGTGCCCTCCTAGCCAGTTGGTTATTTTCAGATTCTTTAGACCTCTCCCAGTCTCTGACCTTTTCCTTACCCAGATGCAGAGCAACAGGGTGAAAACATGCCTTAAGGGCCATAATAGTTAGATAGAACCCCAATGGTGGGAGTATATCAAAGTGTTTTTCCCTTTCTCTGGCCAGAGTCTATACCTGGTTCGATGTGTCCCTTGATAAAAGATTCCCAGGGGACACCCAGAGGACCAGCGTAATTTCCTCCCATTCCTGGATGGCATTGTGGTCTGACAATTGCAGGCCTAAGAAGAGTAGCTTATATCTCAGCACCTTAAGCACTGTGTCATTTTTGTGTTAAGTTGCATTACCCATCATGGGGTCCCACACACCTTGAGACTGCTTTGCCCTGGGACCAACCGCCCCATGTTGGATGACAGCTGCTGGGCTTCCCTGATCCTCCTTATTCCCCAGGGAAAGGTGAGTGTGCTATTCGCACATTTATGCAGCCCCATGATGTAGGACAATTGTTCTGCAGCCCCATGATGCAAGACAATTAGAAACAATAGGGAGTTGAGTCAAAGCAGGAACTCAGTTTGTTACTGTGAGTGTCAGCTTATAAAGGTTAAGTGACACTCTGTGATTTAAGGGCACCTCCAGCCAATGAGAGGGAGCCAAATCCTCCCCCAGGCTGGAGGGGCATCTAACTAGTTTTTGCTATCTCATCCTCACTCAAACTTGAGCCAGGCTTTTCTCTGTCCTACAGGTCCTGAAGTCCAGGCCCTGAACTTGAGTCAGGCTTTTTTATGTCCTACAGGCCTCAAGGTAAGGCTCTGAAATAATTTTGGCCCAATACTCTGCTGCCATTGTTTCTTTTATATGAGCAATAAGAAAATCCAAGGTTAATAAAGCATTATGCAATCTATTTCTAGGGGCATTTTTTTCATCCCTTTCTGTTTGTTTATCATATCTTTTATAGTTTGATTTGATCTTTCTATAACTGTCTTTCTTTGGGATTGTTTGGTATACCAGTAATATGTGCTATAGTATAAGAAAAAAACTGTTTCATTTTCTTAGAAATATATGCTGAACAATTGTCTGCTTTTACTTGTGTAGGCATACCCATGATGTCTATAACTTCTAATAAATGCATGATTACTGAATCAGCTTTTTTTATTTAACACAAAACAGTTGCCCATTAAAAACCTGAAGAAGTATCAATGGTGTGGTGTTCATATTATAATTTTCCAAAATTCATAAAGTGGAACATCTGCCAGATTTCATTCCTTTGAGTGTCTTTCGGTTTACTCCCTGCAGATAGTGGTATTTGGTTGTAGGAAGAGCAAATAGGACATCTCTTTATAATCTCTTTAGCTTGTTTCCATGTAATAGAAAACTTTCTTTAAACCTTTGCTATTGACATGACATTTTATGAAATTCTGAGGTCTTCAGCTCATTTCCAATCAATAATTGATCAATTTTTGCATTACCTTGTACTAGAGGACCTGACCGGCCCATATGGGATTAAATGTGTGTTATATATATGGGACAAAGTCTATTCCTGATTGTATCTTGAACCTAAATGAATAATGAAGTCAATTCTATATAATCTGGTAGAAATTCAGCAGTTTCAATATGTTAGTCAATTTTTTCTACATGTTGCAAATCAGTAACTATATTGAGAGGTTCTTTAAAAATTCCTTAGAACCATGAAAATAGCATGTAATTCTGCCTTTTGTACAGAATTATAAGGGCTTTGTTCTATTTTAGTTAAATCTTCTGATTGAAAACCTGCCTTTTCTGATGTATTTGTATCAGCATAGGATATACAGGCTCCAGTTGTGACGTACAATGTGAAAAAGAATCTAAGTATTTCTCTTTATAAGGTTAATTCTATCACTTTTGGGATAATTGCTATTTATTTCTCCTAAAAAATTAGCATAAGTTCTTTACCATGTTCATTGTCTTCCCATAATTTTTTAAAATTTTATCAGTATTAAAAGACACTATAATCTTGACTGGGTCTATTCCTGTTTGTTGACTACGTCTCAATTTTCCTTTTATAATTAATTCAGAAACATTTTTTGCTGTCAGAGTTTCTGTCCTGCCCAGTTCTCACAATTGTTAAGTCCCAAAGAAATCACATAGAGGTCTACATTAACTGTAAACTGATTGGCCCATTAGCTCAGGCTTCTTATGAACTCTTATAACTTTTATTAGCCCATTATTCTTGCCTATGCTAGCCACATTTGCTCGGTACCTTTTTCAGCGAGGCAATCACATCTTGCTTCTTCTGTGGCAGGCTCACAACTGCATAAAAGCTTTATTCTTGCCAGAATACTCCTGTTCTCATTGACCCACCTCTACTTCCTGTCTAGTTGTCCCACCTATACTTCCTGCCTGGCTAATGACCAATCAGCATATATTTAAAATATAATGAATAGACTACAAGAGTCCCACACCAAATTTTCACACAAAAAATAATTTTTTGCACAATTTATGTGATAAAAAGATCCATTCTATGATAATATCTTCCCTCTGCATTAAAATTCCTATAGGGGAAATTCTGGAGGGAAATATAATTAGAATGCAGTTAAGATTTGGTTCTAACTGATCCACATGTGTACTCTGTAATTTTTTTCAACCAAAGTTAATTCTTTCTCAGATTCAGCTGTTAATTTTCTGGGAATATTTATGTCTTTGCCACTATTTAAGGTTTTGTTGAAATGAATTATTAGATCAGGTGTTATTCCAACAGTGGGTCATATATTGGAAATGTCTCCTAGCAATCTTTGAACATCATTAGGAGTCTGCAGTCAGTCTCTCCTAATTTTCTGTAAATCTATTTTATAACCTAGGTAATTGATAGGATCTCCTCTTTGTATTTTTCAGCAGCAATTCGTAATCCCCATTTAGGCAAATCTTTATTTATGTCTTCAACAATTATTTCTAAAGTATCTACATTTGAATCAGATAGAAAAAGTTATCCACATAATGGTAAATTATAGATTTAGGAAATTGTTTGCATATTATTTCAAATGGCTGGCTTACGAAGTATTGGCACATGGTGGGACTACTGAGCATTCTATATGGGAGAATAGTCCATTGATACCTCCTAGCAGGCTGAGAATTATTATAAATAGACATTGCAGAGGCAGTTTTTTCTCTGTCCTTTTCTTGTACCTGTATTGTGAAAAAACAAGCATTTAAATCAATAACATACGAGGCCATTATTTAAGCAATAGGGAAGACAAAGGTATTCCGGATTGTAGAGGACACATAGGTTGAATTTCCTTGTTGACAGCTCTCAAGATCTGCCACCATTCTTCATTTTACAGATTTCTTTTTAACAATAAATACAGGAGATTTCCAAGGGCTGGTTGATTCTTCAATACGGTAAGCATCTCGATGCTTCTGTACCAGTTATTCTAACATCTGCAGTTTGATTTCAGTTAAAGGTCATTGTTTAACCCATATTTGTTTCTCAAGTAACCACTTTAATGGTAGGCTATGATACCTCTGAAAGTTGCTAGTTGTCTTGTGTTCTTGTACAGCCTGAATGGCTGGTGACTTTTTTAAATAGTATCTTATAATATCCTTCCCAGAAACGTAAGTTCCTGGGACTACAAGAAGGTTGATCTTGGTATTCCTTTGCTGCAGCAGATCATGACCTCATAAATCCACTGCAATATTAGCCACATCAGCCTCAGCCTTTCTCTATGTCTTTCTAGCCCTATGTATTCAACCTATCTCATGTTTTGTTTCCTAGGAATTGAACATCTGCCTCATGAAGAGGTCAATTCAGATGCCAAGATTCTGGAATATTGACAATCATATCTGCACTCATATCCAGTCATCCTTCAATTACAATGTTATTTATACACACTTTTAACTTTCATCTTGATCATTTATAGAAGTCTGCCAAAATATATGTTTTCTATTTCCTATTGGAATTTTTGATTCATTCTCCATGTTTATTTCATCATCCAGAATAGTATGGGTTTTTAGAGTAGGCACTGGATTTTTTCAATCTTCCCAGTGAATCATGTCCTCCACAGTGACTGAGAATAACTAGACCATGACTGACCTGGGGGCCTGAGAGAAGCCCCCCTTCAAGGAGTTTCCCAATGGTCTCAGGTTTCCTTTTTGTCGTTTGTTGATCTACATACATTAATCCAATGTCAGCCTTTGTCACATCTTCTACATAATCCAAAAGACTGAGACCTTCTATTTTTGTCATTCCCAGAAGAATAATTATTTCTAGGAAGGCCCTATCTACATCCCTTCTCAGATGTCCTATTCTACCACAATTAAGTCTTTTGGCATTTTGACATATCCCCATACCTTTGGAAATTGCTTCTCCTACCCAAGTTTCAGTCAAATGTCTCAATGTTCATTGTATGCAGGATCCATTCATCCATTGGTGTTGATCAAACCTTTAAAAAAAAGTCCCAGTATTTTTTTTTTAACATACTAAGTTGGCATTTTCTAAAGCCAGAAATTCCATAAGTACTCATCTACCTTGTGGGTTTGTTACTCCTATTTACAATCCTTGGTTAATCTTTATAAAAGTCACTAAATGGTTCTCTTTGACCTTGTTTAACCCTATTATATGATTCAATTCTTTTTTTCTGATTCTTGAATCCTGTCTCAGGCATTAAGGCTGCTATGTGGCATGGGGACAAGATGTGTTCATCATAAAGACCTTGATCCTGTGAGTACATAAATGCCCTCAACAAGAATTTGATCTTGGGGAGTCTCAAATTCTTTTGCTCTTTCCTGTTGTTCTAAATTTTTGTCTTTTCTCACTAGTAGAATTTCCACAGTAGTTGTGGTGTGCATTCCAGAACTGCTGAAACTAATTGAAGCCAATCATATGAGATAGCCTTATTGCTAGAAGCCTGTATCAGAAGACCTAGAAGGTCTGTATCAGTGCCTTAATAAAAGGTGAATGCAAGTCATAAGATACTACTACTTGCTTGATTTCTGAGATAATTCATATCTATTGATTTCCATCTACATTCTTTGGATACTTTTGTATATGTAGTACTCGATTTGTCAGAGGTGTTTACAGGATAAGTAGATAAAACTCTTGGTAAGTCATCTCTGACTCTGACAATTATTAAATCCTTTTCTTGTACCTTCTCCCTGATTATCAATTCTGATAATTTCCTCAATCATTTCAAAACTTTTTAGCACTGTCTTTTGTAAGGCCTGAATCTCTTGACCTGTAAATATTTCTAATGATTTCATTGATTCACATAATCTCTTGTCCTCATTCTGTATACATGATTCCAAGATATGACATTTTCCTAGTAAGGATATCTTCTCATCTTTGGATATTATTTCAATGGCATGCAGATTGCCTTCCTGGAGAGATACTCTATCTGCTAAACTTATCTTAACTTTTGAGAGATTTCAACTGTCAAATTCAACAGTATGAATTCTTTCAGATAATTTCTCAGCATCCTTTGACATGGATTAAATTTTGACCTTTTCAATGGTATTAATTTTTTCAGCTAACTTTTGGTTTTTTTTGTAGTGCTAATCCAGTCAGCTAGCTGTTCATTATTAGTCTGTAAACATTGTATCATTTTTAAAAGTGCCTGATTCTTGGCTCTGTTATCAAACCATTTTCATAAGGATATAATATAAAAAACAAAGCCAAGTTCCAATATTAAACAAATGGATATATCAGAAAAACCATATAAACCTTGCAGAATACCATCCTAGTATAAGCAAAAAGGTTATTAAATTCCTGGATGGTAATATTGTTTGCCATTATATAACTTTCAAATTTATTGATTAATTAATAATCAAATGAAGTTACCTCCATTATGACATTTCAGTAAATTGTTGTAGATGTAATCATCTTTATTCGCCAGCAGGTGTCACGGTTGTGGCCCTGTGGCAGAGAAATGTGACAATCAGCAGAGTGTACTGTTGCACTCTGTTCTGCTTTTGGCACCTGCTTTAATACTGAGAAGTATGCTTTACAAATTAAGAGCAATTAAATCGATTCCATACACAGAGAGAGTTGTTTGGTGGCCAGAATATCAAGGAACTCAGAGCTTGCAAGGTGGGAATACAAACTAGATGCTGTGCTCGTCGCTGTGTGGCTGGGAAAGTGGTAGGGTTGCGGTGCGGTGGGCTCACCAAACAGGTAGCTCCTTTGCAGTGAGGTTTTGGCAAAACCAAAAATCAAAAAAAAAAAAAAAATGTTTAGCGGGCCAAATCAAGCTAGGTGGGAGGGGGTAGGATACCTTCTGTGCTACAAACCTTTGGGGCCAGTTCCAGTAGACATGGAGTTGAGATCCATGTGGGGCTCCAGATGTAGATGGATGCTATAAAGTCGTCCCACACTAGCTCAGAAGTTCTTTATTTAGGGATAGATTCACAAATCAACAGCCTTCTTTATGAGCAGGGACAGGAAATGAATCCAGCAGCTGAGAGAGAGAGGCCACACAAACTTTATGTCTGCATTTAAAGTACAAGACACCACACCCGAGTGGGTTGGTATCTTAAAGACTATTGGCTTTATTGTAGTTTCTACAGCAATATTTATCAAAAAAGAAATATGTTATGATTTAAATATGTAATAACTATCCTCAAAAACTCAGAATACTGGCTTGCTTAAATTCTTATACAAGGCCAATCAAAGTAAGAAAATGGGATACATTATGATGTAAGTCTGAGGACATATTAAATGTATACTACAAATCTAGTAACCTTTTGAAGGTTAATATTTTGTTATAGGAATATTACCTTGTTCACATAAAAAACTTCTAAAGTTTTATTGTAATTTTTTATACATTATGTGTGTGCATTTAAATAAGTATGGCAGATACCCATGGAGGTGAAAGGAGGGTGTCAGATGCTTTGAGCTGTGATTGCAGTTCAACTACACGTAGAAAAAGAAAGTTCCAAGAGATCTCATGTGGTCTTTCTGATTTGAAAAGTCAGAACATGTAGCTCATGACGCCTTCCAATTTCTGCTAGAGACCACCTGCCTGTTCTTCCACTTGGCCACCAATGTAGTTTCTATTTAATCTACAGTTGATAGGATTAAGATAAGAATCAATGATTTCCATCACTAGAGAATAATATAGAGTTTGAAACTTGATTGTTTCCATTTATAAAACTTTAAATTAGTCATCTATTGCATCCTGCATGATATTTGAAAATGGAGGATCCTAGGCCAGATCAAAAGGAATTTAGGTTTTATAGCGAAGCCTGTGGGTTTTGAGTTCTGAAATTATTTAATCTTGCCCAAATCTCATAGATGGACCCTGAGGGGTGGGCAAAATACCAGAATATTAGCATTGAAGAGCCCTCGTTTCTGTAATGAGTATAAGCATGAATATGCTAACTTTCTGGAGTCTATGAATCAGTATTTACCCTAAATGGTTAATAGTGCCACTCTCACAAGAGATGACTAAGGTTTATAAACGAAACTGGAGAGTTGCTGTATATCCAGCCACGTTTATGGAAAGAGGAGAATTGTACCATGAAAGAACTGGTTAATGGCACAGAAAACTAGACACAATACAAATAATCCCAAAGAATATTAAAAGACTACCATACACTTAAGCAATTCATATTTTCAGAACACTATATTTTTAAAAAAATGAGTGTATTTTTATGACTAGAGAGTGTATGAAGGGCATTTAACTAATATGCACTGTGTTTAAAAGAAATGGAATAACACAAAATTATTATAAGCTTATAAAAATAGGATATCCGGGGACAATAAACAACTGTTATACAACAGTTCACTGGCAAGCAATTTGTGAGAAATAGTGATGAAAATTGGAAAAAAAATAACTGAATATTATACCAATCTTTATGATGGCAAATGAAAGCACTGTTTAGAGGAAAAACAAGTGTTTTGAATCTTTCTATGTAAAAGATGAGCACTTGAGATGCAGAGGAAGGAGTAGGGATTTAAGGCTCGTTTTGGCTGCACAGTAAGTTAGAAAACAGACAATAATGAGTGCTGGGGAGAAAGTTCTCAGTCAATGATGCAACTTAGAGTAAGTCTAGTTCACACAAAAAAAGAAAAAGTCAAGAAACAACGTAAACAGACAAGCATTAAGGATATTTTTAATGAAAAATTGATTCTTTCAAAACATAAAATATAGTATAATCTCAGTTATACAGATTAAGGAAAGTATGATAGAAATCTGATGGATTCTCAAAGCGTATCTTCCAGAAGTTAAAAATAATAAAGGAATTTAAAAAACAATTATATGTGGAAAGTGTTTAATTATTTAAAATACAACTTACTAAATTAACAGAAGACAAAACAAAAACTCTGTGATCTGGGTTTGAGCAAAGATTTATTCAAGGAAATACATACAGAAGCAATTCCATTTCAATAAAGTTGCTAAGGTGCAGATTTGGAAACCAGTTTGTGATTTTCTCCAAGCACAGCTGTGAAGTCCTGCAGCATCTGTCACAGGCAAACGATAGGGAGTACCGCGAGGATGCTACACTGCTTAAGCTCGCTGTGTCTGCGGGGGCTTCTGACGAGCCTCCCAGTGGGCGACTGATGTTCACTCCCTGGGATAACTCATGGTGCCTAGTGCAGGTTTGGTCCAGTAACATGATGGATCTACTGCACAGAGCGCAGTAATTGTGACTGATTGTACTGTCACACTTAGGTTCCAGAAGATTGCTGTCTGTGCTCTGTCCTCCTGACAGCCTCTCTGGCCCTCTTGCAACCGTTTGGCACCATACTATGCCACAGACACAGCTTACAGAGAGATCCTCGGTTGAACCACCAACAAAGGGCCGATTTCTCTCATCAGTCTTGTGAGTTAGCAAGTGGGTTCTTTCCAATGATCTCAGAGACAATTGCTGATTGCTGTCATTTAAGAGATCCAGAGCCAGAAGACACATGTAGGTCATGTCCAATTTCCTGGCCTACAGACACGATCCATGTAAATGTTAATATTTTTAAGTCTTCGAATTTAGAATAAATCCTCATAAAACAATGGGGAGCACACTTCAGTCCAAGTTAAAAGTGGGAGGGTATATAAAAAAGTAAGTAGACTGTGCTACAGTAAACAAAGGGTGAATGCCACCCATACAGAAACAAGTAAAAAATGAACAATAAACAAACTATTCGATTTTTAACAGAGAAATTGAAGAAACTTGAAAATTATAACCAATCTTGTGTAGACAGTTAGGATCATTCTAGTAAGTTGATACTGATAAAGTGTTAAGGAAATACCAGGTGCTAAATCAAAAAACTCAATAAAGGTTTACAGTGTTTTATTTTAGAAATGGCTAGAGTACAAATTCTTAATATTTATATATCACACAAATATGAGTTAATATATACATAGATAGGTCTAACATCCACCTTAGTTAAGTGCTAATATATTTAGAACCTTTTTTGTTTTTTTCTTGTTTTCCCCCCTCCAATGTTCTTTCACTGAAGTGTCTTCTTGCATGTGTTTTTTTCTGTCCTCAGTAGCACATGATACCAGTCTGGACTTGACACATCTGTGTTTTTACATGAAAATAGTCATATTTAAATTAATCTTTATCTTTGTGTATATTTACATCTGATTCTACACCTGAAATTATATTACAGTCATGTTGCAAACTATTGCAAATTCATATATTACTAGCATATTGTAACTCCTTCCCATGTGTACCTGGAGCCCCTGGAGTTATATAATACACAAGCATGGTGTTCATTCACATCTGTACCTACTGTTCTCTTGCTTGTTTTGGTCTATGTTCTGCAAAATGCTATGCTAGATACATGTCTTTGCATTTTGTTTCTGTAGCTTAACAGCATCAATGGGAATAGTTTCAGCTGAACTTTAATTCTTTTTCTCTAGTGACTGCATACTAATATGTAATGCAGACCATGGCACAATAAATTGAATTGAATTATTAACCAAATTATTTCCATTTCTTTCCCCTTAGTACAATATTGCCGAAAACAACATGATACATGTAAACTCACTTATTCTTAGGGATTGTATTCCTACAAAAAGTTACAATAGGTAGAAAGGTGTAATTGAAAATATTCTAGCTTTCTGATATAGTAAGATGTGTCTTTATTTTTCTTATGATTGAAGCCATTTATGCTATCTTATTTTGCATTTTAAATGTTTATTTTTACAATCAAATTTAAGGCCGTCGCTAAGCAAGTCATGGCAGAAACTCAAGGCAGGAACGTAGAGGCAGGAGCTGATGCAGAGACCATGCAAAAAGTGTTGCTTATTAGATTGCTCATCAAGACTTGCTCAGCCTGTTCTCTTACACCATTCAGGTCTGCCAGCCCGGGCGGGGGCACTATTGAAATGCTCTGAGCCCTCTCACATCAGTCACTAAATAAGAGAATTCACTGCGGGTTTGCCCATGGGCAATTCAGTTGTGGGTCCTTTTTCAAAATGACTCTAGCTTATGACAACTGCTTTAGTTTACACTATTTCACATAATTCTTTTAAACTGATCAATAGAAATAATATATCCTTCACTGGCTTAAAGTCAGATGCCTTGAACCCCATTATCACAGTCATTCTGAAAAAGTTCTTCTCAATAGCTAATTTATTTTATTGGCTTACAATTTCAGAATTAGCTTTTCAATTATATTTACTATTATATAAGTAAACAGAAAAAGGGAAACAGATATCCAAGAGTCCAGCTAGTGATGCTGTATAAGCATTGTTAGAATCAAATTAGCAATAATATTGCTACAAAGATTGCCAAAGAAAAGGCATTTTTATCTCCTATGTAGCTTTGAAGTCACTGAACAGTGTAGGTTGGCCTCAAACTTGTAACCATCATCCTGCCTCAGTCTCCCCAATGATGGCTTTCTAGCATTATGTGTACCACCAGACATAGCTTAAAGAAGAGCTGTCCCAGCAATGCCTATGAAATCTGGAAACATTTTCTTGATGCTATTTTAGACAATGACAAGCATTTCACTTGTTTCCTCATATATTTTATTAAGGTGATACATTCCCAATATGGATTGATGGTTGCTCTACTAGAGCAGGTGCTGAAGTGGGCAGCAGAGGTAGGACTCAGGGGACCCTAGAGACCAGAGTGGTGAAGGTGAAGCAGGGCTCTGGTAGTCTACCTGGGTTCCTTCTGACCATGGTGGCCCTAGAAAAGAGCAGGCCTGGAGTCAGTAAGGAAGGTGATGGGTGGGGCAGAATGTCCAAGGTGGGGGGCTAAAGAGGAGGAACCAGAGGAATCCTGGGTTTGTACCTTGAATGGTAGTCAAGCCCCAAGGGGACGGAGGTGCATAAGAATATTTTCATTTTAATACTGTTGAAAACATTTCATGATGCTACAGAGAAATATAACAAAGTTTACATAAACCTTCACAACATAAGCTGTACAATATAAATCCAGATTGAAAGTGGAACAAAATGACCTAACTTTGCTGTGGGTTTTCTTTGGAATCACCTTAGAGTCACTAACTCTCTCTCTGTCTCTCTGTCTCTGTCTCTGTCTCTCTCTCATACACACACACACACATGCACACATCACAGAACTAGATTAAGATAATCACTCAAACATCTTCACTTAAATGATTAAATTTGCATTGTATTTTGTAAAATTGGGTTATAAAGAGAATACAACATAGAATATACAAGGTGAATTTAAAAGATTAGTTGACTGAATTATTTTCAGAAATAGAAATCTGTGCGTGTTTTGATATGTAACTTGACTGCAGGAAAAATCCATTGCTTGTTGGCTGGCTGTTTCAATGAACAAAAATCACATAAAAGAACTAAAAGTAACTTCTGAATTTTAAAGTTGTTTCTTTAAAACTATTAACGAAAAGGGGTCTGGAAAGAGAAGCTCAGTGAGTAAGTCTCCTGCTTTTCTCCCAAAGGGCCTGGGTTTGTTTCCCTGCACCCACGTCTGGTATCTTAAAATCACCTATAACTTCAGCTCCAAAGTGTTCAATATTCATTGCTGACCATGTGAGTACCTGAGCACATGTAGCCTTCACACACACACACACACACACACACACACACACACACACACACACACACGAATAAAGACAGCAGAAGTAACTCAAAATCTCGGATACCCTATAACATGCATTGTCAGAAGGTCAAATATTTGCTGAGCCCTAAGAGGTTGCTTGTGTGTAGTTTTGAAAGTATTCATATTTGTATGAAGGTTCAGTGTCTGTAACACTGAGAGGTTGCTACGAAGTCCTCATTCATCGTGCAAGCAAAGATCACTCTCTGTCTCCAGTCAAACCAAACAGACTCTTCAAAAGAGGCTTTGTGGTTGGGCATGCTGATAGACTATCACTTGGAAGCCGGGGACAGGAGGATCGTTAATCGGAAGCTAGTCTGGGCTAGTAGGGAATCAAGAACAACATCCCAACTGTGGTTTTTCTCTCTCTCCTCCCCTCTTAGTCCCCGCCACCTCCCTTTTCCCACCCCAGTTCCAACCCCCATCAACTCCTCCTTGTTTTCCCTTTAGAAAAGATCAGGCCCCCCAGAGATATCAATCAAACATAGCATATCAAGTAGCAAAAGCACTAGGCACCTCCCTTTGCATCAAAGGTGGATGAGACCATCCAGGAGGAGAAATAGGGTCCCCAAAGCAGGCAAAAGAGTTCAAGATAGCTCTGCTTCTAGTTAGGGGTCCCACAAGAACACCAATTTAATAAACTATAACTTCCCCTTCTGTGGTGATAAAATATCCGAGCAAACAACTGTAAAAGAAGAAAAGATTTGCTTCATGGTTTCAGAGGTTTCAATCCAGCTGTGTCCAACTTCCTAAGTTTGAGCCACAAGGTAATACCTCACAAGGTAAGAAAGCATGGCAAAGCAACACCGCTCACCTCATTGTGGTCAGGAAGCAAAGAGAGAGGGATTGTTTTGGTTACTTTTATATTGCCAAATCAAATCACCATGACCAAGGCAATTTACAAAAGAACGTGTTTAGTTTAGCTTAGATTTCAGAGTGTGAAAGTCATTCTAGTGGGTGGAAGATGTCACGATATGCTTCAAGATGCTGTCCTGTGAGGAGAATTCTGAGAGCTGCAAGGAAAATAAGACAAGAGTCTTGTGACCTCAATTTCTTCAAAAATGCATAGATGTTCTTGGATTGTTCTCAGTTGTGGCACATAGGAGTGAGTTCCTTCAGGTAATTCACCACACAGAGCTGGCCACAGTTGTCTGTTTACATGCCTCTATAGGAGATCATGCTGCTGCCATGTGCAGTGTGTCTGATGAGAGCTGCTTGCCCTTGGCAATGCCCACTTTACTCCAGTGACTCCCCTTAACCCGCAGTGTACATACTGTCCAATGCTCTGAATAAAACTGGCTATTGCATGAGACTAGTTGGCCTCATTTATCTGTTCCACTTCCCCAAGTCCTACTGCTGCTAGAGAGGTTAGCAGAAAGGAACAACTGACAGCTTGCTTCCTGATGTGCAAACATTAGTCAGAGAACACTGACAATCACCTGCATCTTTGGAAGCCTCAAATCCCGCCCACAATGACACACCTCCTCCAACAAGGCCAAATGTTTTAATCCGTTCCAAACTACTTCCTCAGCTGGGGAGCAAGTATTCAACTATGTGACCATTCTCTTTCAAATCACCACAGTGGGCAAAGCCGACGGTAGGTAGGTCTCCAACGATCTACTTCCTCCAGCTATGCTTCATTTCCTAGTTTCTACCTCATTTCCTAGTTTCTACTTCTTCCTAAGAGTGCCACCAAATAACACATCTGCCAACCTGGACACCCACTGATCTCTTAGATCCCTCTTGATCCACTCATTTCCCCAAAGTCCTACTTCTAAACATTGTACTGAAGCCCAACCTTCAACATATGGCCTTTGGGGAGAGATTTCATGTCTATAAACAGGCTCCAAGCATCTGGGACATACATAAATAAAACCAGTCTCAGGAGAAGGTAAACCATATAGTTTAGCTACAATCCGATGCATTGTATTTACTGTCTATTTTTTAATTTAGAAATTTGAGATATATTAACACAAGCTTAAATGCCAAGTATGAAATGTTTTCTTTCCCTGAGAATCTTAGGACGCACAGGGGTATCCAACTCCTGTGTCTTTTACAATATGTTGTCATGTTATAATAGCAGACTCAGCAGGCCAGGTGGCCAGCTGTCATTTTAGGGGATTACCCAGGTACCCACCAGTCTCACTCCAGTTCCTCTGGTTCACTTCCTGTGTATGAATCAAAAAACTGTTTACTGTTCAGTGCATTTATTAAGTCATTTTCTTTTGATCCTCAGTCAAGCTGTCCTTATGTCACAAGTAGTACCATATGCTTCCTATTTCTTCCTGTAGAATACAAGTAGAGACCATGAAGGCCAGTGCCCTGGGGCCAGAGAAGTCAGACAGCCAAAAGAGACTCTGAGAGCCTAGAGCAGGGAAAAACAAGTCACGTTAACTCAAGCACACAAGATTGTGTCCACAGCTCTGCCCACACATTCTCAACAACAACAGAACCTTTGCAACTCCTCACAAAAACATGCAGAGAGTCCTTGCTTTCCCTTCATTTGGAAACGATGGATTCATTGGCATGTATTCAAGGAGAACTGGAGAGGCCTGCAAGGAGGGAAGCTGGGCCTTTAGTACCTGCTCTGGTGTCTAAATGCCTTTGCTAAGTCATCTAACTTCTCTGAGGCTTCCACATATCTGAGCTTCTGCAGCTGACATCTCTTCTCTCTGGAATTCCCTGACCTCTTTGACAGGCACATTTGACTCATTAGAAGCACCAGACTTGGTTGGTGTCTTTTCCTCTCAGAAACATCCCCTGGGCCTCCCACACCCACACATGAGCACTTAGATGCCCCTTCTGGATCTTTCTGTGTTACCTTGATGACTTGAATGTACTCTCCTACTCTGTTGCTTCCTCTGTCCCTCCTCTGCCTAGAAGTTGCCAGAAATAGATACCAAAAAATATTTCCTCTGCACATTTGTGTCTGTCATGTGCTTTGCTTGTGGAACTGAATGAAAAAATTTACTTCTTTGATTTCTTTACAGCGGAAAAGAAAGAGTTGTCAACATCAGTGTCTTTTTGAAAGACCCCCGATTTGGGGAGACTCTCACTCAAGCCTCGGGATGACGCGACACCCCCCCCCCCCAGTAACTCACGAGAGACCGTCCTTGCTGCAATCACACAAGGTTTAATGACAAGACGACAAGTCGGGAACCAGTGCACTGGGGCCAAGACTCATAACCCACGCAGGGGAAGAGTTCGACCCTGAGTGACCAGGAGAAGTAGTTTTTATAGGAAGAAACCACGCAGCCCAGTAATCCGAAGGGGGGGCAGAGAGGGTGTCACAGAAAATTCCGAAAATTCCAGTGATAATTACAAGGGGGCAACTCCCTGCCTCTCAAGATCATTCTCAAGGTCATAATCAGCTAGTTCCTATACCAATGATAATTACTAGGGGGTGATAATTACTAGGGAGAATCTCCTTGTTTCTCAAGATTACTCTCAAGATTACAATCTACCTTTATCTTCAGCTAGTTCCTGAAACCCTGAAATTGGCTAATCCTAGATTTCTGATTCTTCTCTTCCTGCTAGATTTTTGGCTCTGTTTTCCTGCTAGGGGGATCTGGATTTATCCAGGTCTTTCATTTTAAATCCAGGAAAGCTGTTTGCCCTTCTGTTTAAAGAAAAAAGTCACCGTGTGTGTGTGTGTGTGTGTGTGTGTGTGTGTGTGTGTGTGCACCACTCACCCGTCTTTGGCCATATGGAGACCAGGGTTCGCCTCTTGCTCTTCATTCTAGTTCTTGAGAGTCCCTCAATGAACCTAGGGCTTACACTCCATCTGTTGGTCACTTATCCCCCAGGGTCAACTTGCTGCTGCCTATTTCTTACAGAAATGGCTGGGCCTGGCTTATTATGGGTTCTGTGCATAGGTCCTCAAGATTGTGCAGCAAACATTTTATCCACTGAGCCATCTTTCTCGTCTCATTGGTTAAAGATTTAGAAGATTCTAGAAAGTTAACGTGTGTAACCAACATGTTACAGAGAATGAGCATACAGCACTTTATTTGTAGAATGGGATTCCATACACCTGTTCCCTGAGCTTTCCTTCCTCCATCAGGACCCTGGTGGTCAGAACAACATAGTTAAAGCCAAGTGGCCCCAGGTCAAGGCAGTTCAAGGCGGTTCATTGCCCTTGCAGCTGTAAAACTGCCCCTCTGTGGAATTTCTCACTGTCAGTAAAAAAGCTTTTTGTTTTTTTATTTAAGTTTTTTTTAAATTTTTAATGGATTCTTTCCTCAAATGTAAAAACACCAACCTGGTTCCCTCGAAAATAGAATAGCACACTTCCTCATCAGTGACTTCCTTCTCAATGACTCTGGCCCTCATTAAGAACACTGCCTCCACTGTACTGAATTCACTAAGGCGCTGTTATGACATGTTTATTTTCCCGTGTCTTTCCTGTCAGTCAGCTGCCATGTCTCCTGCTGTCGTTTCACTGACCTAATAGCTCCCTTAGCTTCTCCCTCCTCCTCAAAATGCCACCTCCGCTCCCCCGGAACGTGTTTTCCTCTTCCAAGATACTGTGAAAGAGAAAAATAGTTTGCTCAGTAGGGCTGTCCTCACCAAAGAACAAAGACAACTTGAGAATGTTTGTGGCTCAGGCTGATGTTTTGTGGAGGCTGTGGAAAGTGTTGGAATTCATTTCTAGTTTCTACGCCTTTGGGTTTGAGGTTTCTAAAGTCATGGCTCAACATAAACCTGATATGTATGTTCTCTAGAAAGACCATATTGATTCAATCTGAATGCTAAAACAGTTAGGTCACTTTTTCTGAAAGCACACACATGCCATAGTATGCATGCACAGTTAACTTTCAGGGGTCAATTCCTCCCTCCTCGGTGGGTTCTAGACCCAGGTCATTAGGGCTGTGTGGCAGGCGTTTTTATCAGCCGAGCCTCTCACTAGCCAAAATCCATTAGGTTTTTAAAAGTAACTAACGAAATATTTTAGTATGAACCCTCCGTGTATCTTTACTTACAAATTATACACAAATGCTTATAGTATGTCTTGTACCCTGTAATACTAAACTCATAATTATGTGAAAATAAGCATACATTCTCATTTTAATACTTTCTGTATGTATTGCTCTCCCTTGGCACATGCATACACAAGCATAATACCCTATTTATAGAACTCTGGTTTAGATATCTATTGAGGATGTTAACTTTGAGGTTAGTTGGAAAAATAAAACTTGTGCAGACAATGGATGATTTTCAAACATCAAACTTATTTTCAGAGTCTAACATATAACATAGGTGCTTGAGGAATGCCTCATGAATATGTAATGAATACGCAATGAGGATTAAGTAGTCCATAGGAAGCTTCACAATGTCATTGTCCTAACTCAAGAACATGTTTTCACAGATGTATATATTTCATTAGATCTTTATATCACTCATGAAGAATGGTTCCGGGGCACACTGGGATATCTATGGCAGGGGGCTTTGACAGAGGATCAAGGCATTCAGTTCTTCTGGAAGAATGGCCGTCATAGGATGCTTCCATCCATTTAAATTACTGTGGGCTACAACATGGGAAACTCAGGCATAACACAGCAGCAAGTGGGGCATTGGCAGCAGTGGTTCTCAGCTTCTTGTGATTTTCTAAGCCAGGAAATATGAAGGGGGTGGAGAAACAGGCAAGCCAGTAGGGACACATTTGAATGGAGAGCAAAGCTATGTAGGCCCTCTGGTATGAGTCTGCATACTGACCGTGGGCACTCTTGTAACCGCCCAACCATAAAACGCCAGCAGTGCTGGTATTCCAGATACACACCCAGCAGCTTGCTGCAAGGTTCTCCCTTGCGTAGCTTGTAGGTCCTATGCCATTCATGTGGTTAGCTAAGCCTACTTTTCCAAAGGGTTTAATCCTGTGGGAGTTGTGTTGCTTACTACCCCTTAGACATGGAAATCTTTACTCCCCTAGTCTTCCTCTTTATTTCTGATTCTTTGGCTCCATTCTTACCACTGGTATTATTTATGATCTCATAACTGAGCATGCCAGTGCTTCCAAAGTATTTTAATACAGAGCACCTGCGTGTGTGTGTGTGTGTGTGTGTGTGTGTGTGTGTGTTTAAACAATCTAAGGCCTCTGGGATGGCTCTGAAGCTAAAAGACCTTGCCATCAAGTCCGACACCTGAATTTCATTTCGTGGCCCTATGTGGTGGAAGAGGGTGTGCCCTTTGCCCTGCTTTTCTGACATGTGAATGCACACCTCCCCACAGACCCCCAAACACACAAATGTATTAAAACCCTAATTTCCAAGGTGTAAGCCCACGCATTTGTCTGAAGGCTTGTGTGCCCCCCAGTTTCTTTTGCTGAATGCTCCTCTACGAGGCATTAGAATGGGAGGCTCGGGTACGTGCTTATGTGCTGCTCTGAGAAAGCAAACTACAATGTCATTTTATAGGGCCAGTTATGACATGACCTAATTACCTCTGCTAATACTGTCACACGGGGAATTAGGCTTTCAACACAGGAACTGGATGGGGAACATAAACAACCTATGACATGGAACGAGAGAAGGAGATGTGGGCACTGGTTGCTCTCCAGGAGCTAAGCAAAGTGGTCCAAATTAGCAAGAAGGGAGGAGAGTGAAGCTTGGGGAACTCTTAGGAGAACAGACTTAACTCCTTATGTGGTAGATAGGGGATTTATGACATGAGCTCCAGAGGGAAGCCCAGAGTTCACAAACCTGGGCTTGAACCCCAGCAAGGCTAGTGTAAGATTTCATCGATACAACCCGTGTGAAGTACATGACATGATGGTTTTGAGGGTTTAGGTGCCTGGAAAACACTGTCCAGAGGCCCCATCTGCTATTTTTCACCCCTGGTTTTGAGCCAGGGTCTCTCACCGACCTGGATCTCCTGTAATTAGGCCATGCTGTCTGGCCTCCCCTTCCCATGGCATTGGGATGACAAGCGCGTGCCACCACGCCTGGCGTTGTAACATGTGCTCTGGTAACTGAACTCACCAACTGAGCCCCATCCTATTATCTATTATTTTGATGTGGCCCTGGTGGGAGTCAATACCTTACACTCCACTTGATTAGGAAAATAAGTACTTCTGCTACACTGCAGAGGTGCACTAATAATGAAGCTGCTTATTCTTTATCAATGCCTAGTAGTTGGCGTTTCTCATTCCTTTATCTGTGAAAATGCTCTGGTTTTTAATGTGCCACTTTAAGTATACAAGTAATTGTGGTCAACCCCATTTGCTTTAGTGTGACACACAGCCTTTAGAGTTATCCCTCCTGTCTAGACGCGCTCCTAGACTCATTGGCCACCCTGTCTCCATCTCCTCCCTCACCTCACCCTCCGCTACTCATTCTTCTCCTCTCTTCTGTGATACCAATAGTTAATAACTGTAAACATTTGCCACATGCCTGGCATTTTTCCAGCAGTGATAGGGCTGTAATATAGCCTTATTGAGTCTTCCTGGAGAACCTTAAAAGACTTTCTCTTATTTTTCCCCATGAGGCAGCCAGAGCACAGGGTGTATGACTGACAAACTCAAAGACACACAAGACCAAGATGCAACCAACTTGGTGATACTATCACGGTCTTCCATTTGTTCCTAATATTTTGATCTGAATTTTATTTCTGCCCTGCCCGAGTAAGCCGCTTATATTTAATTCAAGGAGTCACGGTGAAAGGGGATCAAGATGTCAAACGCTTATCTTCCCGGGACAGTTAGGTATTGCATGTCCTGTGTGCTAATAAAATGGGTGTGTAATTCAACAAACAAATATTTATCGCCGAGATGTTCCTGTGGGAGAGAAAGGCCTGTGTGCAAGTGTGAAGGGCTGAGTGTGGAGAGTTAGCTATGTAGCCTCTATCTGGTGTTCCTGCAGGAAGAAGGGTGTTAGAAACATGCAAATAGCCACAAGAGTCAGGTGCCCTGCTGTGTGCAGCCAGGAACAAGACATCCTGTTTCAAACGAAACAGAAGAGGTCAGACACCCGAGGCCATCTTCTGACCTCCGCACAGGCACCATGGTACACATGCTTGCTGAACCAAAGACAAAAGAAAAAAAGAAATCATTATAACTTTGTATAAGCAAGCTATCCCTTCTCCAGAACTGAACAAGGAAATACACAGTAAGGGAATAAATAAGAACTTTCTAGAACTTTCTCACTAACTCTTATAAGTAAAGATTATGCTGTAGAAAGCTCAAGTTTCCAGTGTGTTTTTTTTTTAATGCTGATGGTCTCTTCCTCACAGCTGACCTGCTCTGGAAAAATAGATTCCACATAGTGTAGACCCTTGACACACTCTCAAGAGAGTTAGGGCACCTTTTACAACGTGAATCTCCAAGTTGAATTACAAAGGAGGGGGGCATGCTTGTTAGCTGTAGGTCATTGAGTAAAATGTCATTTATCTTTCTGGGAGCAAAATCCAAATACCTGTCTTCAGAACCTTTGAAGGCTGAGTTCTCAGGGTAATTGAATTCAAGTTTGAACACACTGGTTCTTTATAGGGGAGAAATGGATCTTTTTCAGTCCGTTGAAAAGACCTGGAATCATCATTTTTTGAAGACAACATTGCTGGTGTATTAGTAATGACAGGACTAGAGAGAAGGTGAATCCACGAAGTTTCTTCAGTTTTGGTAACATGGGGGGACTCGTCTTGCCCTAGACAGTCCATCCCTAGGTGTGCTCTTTTGAGAGTTCCTCAACTGAATCCTGCATTTAACTCAACGAAAAAGCCAGTATTAGCCAGATAAAGTACTTTATACTTAATTCCTCTTGTGCATGGTCCCTTAGAGGCAGCTACAATCAGAACATTTCCTTTCTAAACCCACAGCTGACAAACTCTTCACTTGTGACCACAGTTTAACTTTTCACAGAGGACATGGATCCAGGGAGACATTCAGCCTGTAGTAGGACTGGTGTTCCCAAATATGTCACCCTTCCACACCTGGGTGCCGCCATGTGTGTATGGCAACTAACTGGTTTTACCGGATCAGGAATCCTGTTTGACAGTGGCAGTAAAGAAGTCAAAAGTAGGGCGAAGATGAGGAGATTAAACAAGGACCTGGGAACAGGGTTTTAAATACATAGGTTTTCATATTACTAGAAAAGTCTGAGTGAGTGCAAGAATACCTCCCCCCCCCCCCAACACACACACCCTTTCTAGGTTGCAAAGGTTGTTTCCTTGGGGCATTCCTGTAGATTCAATAGTCCTTTGGTGGGCAGGATTGAAAATGAAATTGGGGGAACTTTCTCGGCATTGTCTGGGGATTTCAGAACTGCCAAGGCCAGCTCCCTTTTTGTTTTTCCAAACCACCACGGACCTGGAGTGGAGAGCCTACACATCAGGCCGGTCCAGCTCTGGCCTCCTGACCCAGACAGATCCCTTCACAAGGGAGTGCAGGGCCAAGCCCAGGTCGAGCCGCCCCCAGTCGCGAGGCCTCCTGCCAAGAGTTCGAGGCCATTCCCATCCGGATGTGATGAAAGGGAACCACAGAGAGAGAAGTGTTTGAAGAGTGTAGGAGTGGCAGCCTGAGGGTGAAAGAGAGGCACGAGTGGATCCTAAAGTCCTCCCAGAGCGGGGCTGGCCAAACTGAGCTGGCTGGAGGGAGGGGGCGGAGTGCGCGGAGTCAGCGCCGGCGGCTGCCACCGTCGCGGCCACTGCTGCGTCTGGCCTTAGCCCGGGGCGGCGGAACGTGGTCAGGCTGGATGGGACCGCTTCCCGAGCTTTGCTGACTACCGGCGGCGGGAGGAAGGGGTTCAGATCGGCCTCGGAGGGGATGCCGAGGTAGGCGAAAGTTGCGCGTGGGGGAGGGGGTTCGGGTCCCCTCCCTCGGGTCGCTCTGCCTCCAAGGTCCCGGCGCGTCCCCTCCCGCCCCACGCGTCCCGCTCGCACCGTCCCCTAAACTGCTTTCAAATCCTAACTTCCCCGGGGTGGAGTTGGAGGAGGGACACAGAGGGGGAGGGAATGGCCCGCCGCGGCAGCGTGCTGCTCTCTCTAAAAACAGTTCGTCCTTCTGTCCCTTTTGCTTTTCCCGCCAGAAGCAGTCAGTTTCCTGCCCCCAACACCTAAGCTGCCGGGGTCGGTGTGCCCCGCGGGCGGCTGCAGGCGGCGGCGGCGCGGCGCGGGCTCGGAGCACAGCCCATGTCCGGTGCGGGCGAAGCCCTCGCTCCCGGGCCCGCGGGGCAGCAGTGCTCTGCCGAGGCGGGCGGCGGCCGGCTGACCTCCCCGGCCCTCGGTGAGTGAACGCTTGCTAATGGAGAGCTTCGGGGCTGGGGTTGCACGCACACCTACGGATGGGGTGGTGGTGGTAGTGGTGGTGCTCCGAGGACGGGGTCCAGTCTCACAGTTGTGAACTTTTGCACACTTTATGTTACTTAAACGAGTTTGCCCAGGAATCCTTGCCCCAGATCAACAACCGGATAGGAGGGCGGGGTCCTTGGTCCCTCCACTCCCCCTTTCTTGTGAGAAACAAGATGACTAGATGGCTTCTACCTTCTGCCTGTGCATTTTTTGGCCTGCATCTGGGGCTGGGGTGCGTGTGGAGGGAGCGGAGGTTTCGAACCCTTGGTTCTTTTAAGTTCTTATGTCCTTTTCTCATTCAGTGCTGTCTCTGCTCTCTAAACAAGCATGGGCTCTCCTCATCTTTCTGGTTCTTGTGAAGTACTCTGCCACCAGGTTAACCATTTGGGTTTCTGGGACCACTTGCTTTTGGAATGGCTCCTGCATATGTTTTTAATAACTTTTGTTTTGAAATAAACATGTTTTAAATGAATTGTGTTCCAGGAATGAATTAGGTCTTTTGTGTTCTTCCAAAGGGAAAAGGGTATTTTTGCTTCTGGGGAACTTCCATAACATTTTAAAACTTTGTATCTTATTTGAAGGTTATAAACTTCAGTTACTTACTGGTGGCAGAACCAGACTCGTGTTTCTCTTACTTTTTCCTGTAAGGGTAATTCAGATGAGGAGATTTCTGACTGGCATGCACCAGTTAACTTTTCCATGTCTCCAAAACTGCATGCTCTTGATTTTAAGCACAACTAAAATCTGCCTCTGACCCCCCAGGACTCCAATATATATTGTGTGTCTTAGGGGTTTTTGTTGTTGTTGTTGTTCTGGAAGTTGCTGTTCTAGCCGCAGCAGATAAAAACAGAAAACATCCAAGCTTGAATGGAGATGTTCTGGCATCTGGGCTGTTAAACTGAGTTATGTTTATCATTTTGTTTTAGAAGAGTGACTCATTTCTTTTCCTAAACAGACAGAATTCAAGTGATTAGCTGCAGAAAAGCAAAGAACTAGAAAATGGTAAACATATGTTTTCTCAGAAGCAGTCCATTTTACACGCATCGTATTCTCAACGCAATCGTTTCGCTGTCATGAAGTATGCCCTCAGTAGTCATATCGACTCGCTGATAGGCTGTTTATACTCCCTCTCGGGGCCATTCATCACTGTTGTTAAACAATGCTTAGGCAAAACATCAACATGAAACACCCATGGAAAACAATTTCACTTGGAAAGAGCTAATATGCGCAGTTTTCAGTGTTAATGCTATGAGGCTTTTAAATCAGCTGAAAGAAGTTGCCATGATACCTAGTGCACCTGTGCAATACAAAGCCGCTTGGCGTCACGTGGTCCCAGTATAAGAAGCCGGGCGTTTAAAAGGGCCTGAGGTTAAGTGTTGGCAAGATGCAGCATGCATATTGTCTCAATGGAAAATCAGTGTCCTGTTGTAGCTGAAAGTTAACCTTCCCCAAGTTTTCCTACCTTACTTTGTTTTAAAATTCCGTACTTTAAATTTAGTGAAAAAATATAATACTTTAAGGACATACACAGAAGATAATTTTGTAAAAAAATAACAAAATCAGCATGTCTTCTGCAGAATTAAGCATATGTATTATATGCACACTGTGTTCATATATATAAAATACTACACTGAGTGTGTGGCAATGGACTATCTATTAAGTAAATCCAAGAAATAACTCTTAAAAATTGAAATTTTTTAAATCTGGCTTGAACCCCTTAATCAAATTTTGGAATCAGTTTTATATTCTTCAAGATCGGTGTTGTTTGGAAATTTAGCAGAGTAACCCACTATGCTTTTCAACCTCAAACTGGAAAGATTTTTGTTACTGAGAGAACAGCCATGAACATTTACCTTTCTGTTGTGCCTCTGCATGCTTTTCTATTGCTTTGAAAGCATTATAGGTATCAAAACTCTTTCTGGTATATTGTGAAAGGCAGTCCAGAGTAAGGAGCTTGCCTATTGCTGGCCTTAAGTGTGAACCAGGACAGGTGGCTGATGAGTCAGTGGGATGAGGGACCAGGAGAGTTCCTGAGGCAGGAGATAGCCCTGCTTAGGTCTAGCTAAGTACCGCCACATGGGTTCCTATCTGCTGATGTCCCAAGGACTACTGAAACCTAGATGTGTATGTGTATTGCTTCATCATTTTATAGGAACTAATTGAGCACTTTTGTTTGTTTGTGATAAAGTAACCGCCATGTCTGGAGACTGGATGTTGCCCCTGGTTTGTTGTCCTGCTTTTGAAAACAGAAAGTTAATGCGTTTTGAAATGATTTTCCTGTTTACGATTGACCACACTGAGTTATGTTCCCATGCAAAATTCCTGGAGAAATGCCTCCGTAGGTAAAGGCAATTTAAGCCACTCTTGCTCTTGTTTTAAGAGAAAATGGGTTTGTATATATGATTCTTCTCGTTGGAATTTTGTTTCAATTAGCATTTAATGCTCTTTGTGTTATCACGCAGTGTTGTGGCGGAAAGAGCCTTTTAATTTCAAGTGTTTCCTTCATAAATTTGTGGTCTACGCATAGAAGTATCTTTAGAAATAATTCATTTCAATCTGTCTACTTTTAGATGAGGGAAAGAACTTTCAAAGAATTTAAGGGTCTTGCTCCATACAACGATTGCCCCACATACAGAGATTAACAAGAAGTCGGGTGGAGCACACATTGTAAAATATATGCCACTGTGATAAATGTGGTTGAAGGAGAGAATCAATACAAGCTTTTCACACGGGGCAGATGCACAGACGTTAATAGACTCTGGATATTGCGAGTCACTTGAGTCTGTTTCCATCCCAACCCCCACCCTGCTTCACTTGCCAAGATGTATGTAGACCATTGGACTCAGTGCTGGTATATACTTTAATGTGATAATGTGTGATTTAATGTACTCTTCTCTCTAGGGACAGTCCTCTGAGACTATTAGGCGGACTTTTCATAGCAGGATGCAAAATGCCAGTGAAGTTAATTAAAAATAATCTAAAATAGAAGCGAGGGAGAGGGCTCTTCAAGTTGAAACTGCGGAAGAAGAGCTCCGGCTTAGACGCTTAGCTGAGTTGTCGGGAGTTCATGACGCTAATCAGATTTCCTCTGGAGGAAGCCTGTTTATTTCAATTTATGTAATGTGAGTTTGTACATATCTGTACATGTTGCTTTATCCCTTTTAAAGATGCCGTTTCTCAGAATGTGTTATCTTTGGACAGCTTCTGTCATTGGTCTCCACAGAGCGATGATTTTGCCCCCAGGGAGACATTTGACAATATCTGGAGACTTGTTAGTTGGTCCTAATGTGGCAGTGTATGTTACCAACGTCTGGTGAGCCGAGGCCAGGGATACGGATCCTGATCGGCATCCTACAGGGCACTGGATAGCACATTCCCACAGTAATGAGTGACCTGGCCGAACGTCAATAATGGCTTAGACAGAAAAATCTCTGTCCTTATTTCTTGGGCGCCAGCAAGGATTTTGTCTTCACTCTGGTGCATAATCAGATTCTCCAGGCAGAAAACCACCAAATCTGCCCCTACATGAGTTCTTGGTGCTGCTAGATTGTACCCAAGGCGGCGGTCTATTAATTTACTCCCCCGACCCCCATCCGCCAAAAGACACATTATATTTACTTTTAAGATGAGAACAGTCTTTTCTTTTATACCCAGGGTGCGGGGATAGGCTGTGGGGAGTGGAATAGAGACTTCAAAACACTATAAAAACAAATTCAAAGTTTGTTACTCCATGCAAACTGTCTACTGATGCTCCTCCAAATTTTGGTTCAGTTTCTCAGTTCATTCTCAGAGTACTTTTGAGCTTCCAAATCATTTATTCTAAAATAAAGAAGGTCGTAAGTATTATAAAAAGAGATAGAAGAGGAACACTAAAAGCCTGCCATGATCAGTGGGATTCTGACATTCCATTTGCCACCTCAGCAGATCTCCTGTCTTGCATCCCTTCAGAACTTCCTGGAGAAACTACGCCAAGACACAGAAGATAGCCCTCAGCATTCACATGAGTCCTGTTCATTTGTATGCTGGACTCTTGGAATCTGTGCTCTGTTTTTTTCCTAGAAATAGTGGTAAACTATATTTAGCTCCCTAATAAATCTCCAAAAATTGTTGGAAATAAATTTTATTAAATTTTATTAAAACTTCCACACTTTTTATGATAAACCCCAGACAACTTAGTATTACAACACTGACAGCCACAGACAAATAATGAAGAATAAATGTAAACCCAGAAGAAGCTGTAGTAAAACATGTCTCACATATATATGCTTGAAGAAGGACAGAGAAAAGGAGGGAAATAGCTGAAGACTTGTCTGAATTTAAAGGGGATGTGGGGATGTTTTTAGGCACCTTGAAATCCAAAGTCCTAATTCTTTCATATGTATGAAGGGAGTAATGTTCAATTTATAAATTTAGTTCTAGGAGGGCAAGGCTTGTCAGCCTTGTGTTGTCTTTCCCTTTGTCAAAAAGAAGTAAATGCGTCAAAGAATGAAAATTGGAAAAAAAAAGTCCAAGAACAAAGGGACAGAAAGGAAGGGAAGGACGGAGTGAGTTCAAAGTGATAGACCTATACGTCAAAGTATTTGGAGAGTTGAGTTGCCTGAATTGAACAGTAGGAAAAACACATTTTATGGTTTATCCTGGTATGAACTGGACAAGTGGCTAGCATGTTTTAAAAAAAAAAAAACAACAAAGATAGATACTATAACAGAGGCACAAAGAAAGTCCAGCGACGGAAATTGGAATACACAAAGCATCTCTAGTTGAAGATTTGGCAAAATTGTCAAGAAAGTTGACTGTAACTTGGGCTCGAAGGCGTGGTGATAGGACTGAGTGCTGAGATGGTAGCCCGGGTGACTCACTCGGGAGGGCTGAGCACAGAGTGTTGGCTACACCAGACAGATAATTGCACGGAGCAGAAAATGATAGAGAAAACGACAAGGAGGCCTGCGTGCTGTCTGTGTTGAGGAACACGTACATTTTTCTTCTTGGCATTGGTGAGTCATTGAATGTTCTTTAGAAGAGCAAAGTAGAAGATATAATTTGGGTTTTTAGGGGAACAAACTTGATGGCAGTTCAAAGGGTGGTTTTGGAGATAGGGGCAAGAGTAGAAATGACAGTTATCTGGGAAGTCACTACAATAGCCTGGAAAAGAGTAGAAGACCCTGGACACCGAGGAAACTGATTTAAGAACAACAGTAGAAACAAGATGACCCGTGCTGACCTTTGAGAGCCTCTTGACTTTAACTTACCTTGATTCTTTTGAGTTCAGGTGCATTTTTCAGACATGTTAATAAATTCATCTTATCGTTATACTTATGCTATATGTAGTGTGGAAGCTGTTAAAAAGGTAGGAATTTAAGGAGTCTATAGATTTGCTCTGTCACTAGCATGGACAGCATGCAGGAATGTTGAGGTCTTGTTTTGTTGATGTTGGGTCCAGGGAACGTAGCATTGGTCATAGTCACCAATAAGAAGATAGGAGCCGGTTTTGTAACTAGATGGAGGTGATGGTCATGGGCTCTGGAGTAAGAATCTTGAGGAAGAGCTGCACCTTGGATGGAAGTTGAAAAACAACAACAACAACAAAAAGCACACAATGATGCTCCAGAAGTATTGAATATTTAGTGGTATATAGTGGCTACAGGAGGTAAACATTGTTATTTTTAAAGGACAAAGGACATGCATAGAATGTTTTCCCTAGGGTTGAGAATTCTCATGACACCTTACTGGGAAGCACGCTCAGGACAGAGGGATGGAAAGATAACTCGGGTTGGTTTGCGTGTGTGTTGTGGTAAGCACTTGCAGTTGAAAGAGCCAAATTCTAGAGATGCCTTAGAGAGTCGGGAATATTTTCCTTTGAAATGGTGTGGGAGAAAAGGATTAAGCTATAATCTGGAGAAAATTTGATATAGAGTCTATTGAAAGCCTAGATCTTCTCGTTAAAGTAGATCGTAATTTTTTTTATGAAGGCTAGGATGAGTCAAGACATTTGAGATTTGTGGGAAATTTTGAAAGCAGAAAATATTCAAAAGGGAATCAGTGCGATGTAACCCCCAGGCTGTCCAATAAGACTGAGGGCTTATCTAAGAATGGCTGGCATGAATTCTACTGGACATGGATCAGCATGGCTGATTGCCCTGCTCAGAAGAGGACTTGTGGGGGCTTGGGAATAGAAGCAGAGAGAATGGATTTTGGAATTGGCATAGGGCTCAAAGTTGTTGGGATTTCATACACAAAGGAAAAGAGATGGGAAATGGACAAATATCTCTAAAATAAGTGTAGGGGAATGTGTTTGTCCTCACTGATCTCCACTGCAGGCTGGTAGACGAGAAGGGCAGAGTATGGGAGGGAGAGGAAAATAGCTAGAGAGAGCTCCAGAGCTAGCAAGAACTACCACAGGCAGGTGAAGACTCCAGCTAAGTGACGGCTGCTTTGTTTGGTCAGTCTGCATTCAAGGATTTGATATATATGATCCAGTGACCTTTACAGGGATGTGAGGGAGGCTGTGGAATTTTGGGGCGTGTTAGGACTTTTCCTGTTTCTTTCAACCTTATTTCCTGGATCTGGTAGAGATGATTTCATGGAAAGAAAGCCAAATAACAGTGCACTTTACCAGTGTTTTATTTTTATAGTAATAAAAGGCCGGGTTAAAAAAAAAAGAAAGAAAAAACTAAGGAAACATCAGCTGACATAGTCTAAAGTTATACCATTTGAAAATGGAAAATTGTTTAGAACAATAACAAACAACAGGGAAAAATTCCATTGAACTGCATGAGATACTATCACCATTCTCTTGTATGAAGGCCGAAGGTAAATCAAGTGATTTCTGTTTCTATTCCTAAGTATTTGTGTTCAGCTTTTGTAAAAAAGACCACCGCTTTTGGACTGCCTGTTTCTAGACATTGGGACATTTTTTAAAGTTGGTGATTCACTGGGGACAGACTGAAGAAGTTGTAGGCTTTCTATTTCAGTCAGATATTGTATATATGAACCAGTATTTTAGATCTGTCCCCCTCCTTCCCTCTCCCTTCCCACTCTGTCCCTCTTGCCCACAGTAGCTCCTCAGGAAGGGACTTAAAGGTGTAGCTGTCCTTTCTCCTTAGGGTGAACATCCTGAAGGGAAATAACTCGTCAACCCTAAGCTTCTGAAGGAGTTATGAATTCTTGTTTGTAGATTCTATTACTGATCACTCAATATCCAGTAAGCCGGAAGTGCTACGAAGAGAGTTAATTTTAACCCGATTGCCATTTTGCTTGTGGTTTCTACTTGCAGTCTACTTCTGGTTTTCAGATTCACGCCCACATGATCTGGAGAAAGATGATTCACGTACATGTGCCTTCTGCTCGGTCTTTCTGTAGTCACAGACGTGAAGGTGGAAATGATTGCTTTACGCTAGCACATACATTTTAGTACTGACATTTGAACGGGGAAACCCTGACTCCAGGTGTTTTGTGTGCCTGCCATGCACAAGATCCCATGAAGGTGAAGAATGCTGATGTGCAGAGTTGCATGCAGAAGGCATATGCATGCTGGTGAAGGTGCATGAGAAGTATACCAAAGGGAACTGCACTCCTCATTTCCATATCATTTAAATCTTACAGCAAGGACATGTGACAGATTATTTGCCACCTGGGTGGTCTCATTTTGGAGTTTAGTTTTTCTTGACAATTAATTGGAAGAGACTCTCAAGATGGCAGGGAGGGCTTGGTTTTGTTGGGGTTGTGTTGCTAGTGACTTCAGTTGAAGAGTGAACAACACAGGCCTTGGGATTTATTTATTTACTCATTTATTTTGGTTTGAATTGTGAAGAGCTGCCACTCAACATAAGGCAACTTGTGGTCGAGCTGTTGTCAGGCACTCTGAGGCCGGAAGGTGATGTGCTCAGGAGCCACCTTGCCTCTGCTTGCCCTACCCAAAGCATAACTTTCCCGATCCTTCCTCATGATGGAGCGACATCTGAACTTTAGACCATTTATGAACATAGCTCTGCATCTTGTTTCATTACCTAAGTTATAAGCTTTCTTCTGAATAGTTTCACACCATTTCTCAGTAAGAAGTAAGGTAAGTTATCAAGCATGAGAAAACAGCATAGAATTTGACATTAAAGTAGGCAAGATGTTATTTTAACATGACCCCTCTGGTCATGGGGTCAATATGAAGTGTGGAAAGCAATTCTTTTTGTTGTGGTGGTTGTTGTTTGTTTAGCAAACAAATGTTTAACTTTTTTGTATGGACATATTAAAATAAGCAGCATAATCTAAGAACAGAAAATACAGATTCTTGATTGAGGAACAGTGTGTCGAGTTTGTCTGAGAGGAAAGTTCTTCTGGTTGGGAATGAATGAGATGGGTGGTCTGTGCCTCTATATTTGGGAGAAGTTGACGACTTGTCACTATCAGGAACGGCAACTGATTCATGTTGAAGGCAAGAAGAAAACTGGGAAGTAAAATGTTGCTGAGGTTTCTGTTCCTACCATTGCCCAAGACTGCAGGCTTCAGGAGGCAAACAGACAGGAAGAGATGAGATGCTGAGGGATTTAGGATAACTTAGGATTAGAGGCCTAGAGGTGTCTAGGATGAAAGAGCCAGACAGTGTCGTCATCTGGTAGGAGCTGATGGTGTGAAAGGTAAAGGAATGATGAAAATGGGCGGGTGGCCTTAAAGGAAAGAACAATGTAGCATCTTAGGGTTAGGGCTAAGAGGGATCCAAAGGTGGGTTAGTGAATTATTGGAGAGGCATCTGGTTTAGGCGTTAATGAGAATTAGCAGAGGCTATACCTTCTGACTTCAAGTCAAATCCCTATCAGTTCTTCTGAAGTGTAAGAAATCCATTTCAATATACTTTTAACTCATGCATCATAATTTTATTTGCGTCTTTACCAAACTTGAAATGGTCAACCCTGTTGCCCTGTCTTCTCCTACTTACTTATTTACTTCAAAGTCAGACTCTTTAGCTTTGAAATGCTGTTACAGATTAAACAACCCCTTTGGCTCATTGTTGAGTTCCAGTGGCCTTCATTCTTGTAAAAGTGCCAAATAAGGGTTCATTGCTTAACCAGAGAGCCAGAAAAGGAATGTGGTCCTGATCAAATAATCTGGAGCTAACAGAAAAGTTTTGAAAACGGAGACCACTGAACGAGTGACTCGAAAGGACGTTCCGTGCGTGAATAAAAATGTCACGATGACACTCATTATTCTGTACAAGGAGTACTCAGTAATAGTAATTTAAAAAGGAGAAACAAAGAAAAGAAAGGCAATCTTGCCAAGATTAAAGATGAGTGTGTATCATCATGATGACACAGGAGAAGATGGCAGGGTTTTATTTCGTAGTGTTCATGGACTCCTAAAGAAAGGAGCTAATATGTACACCACGTCTGTGGATTTCAGCAACCAGCTACATGAGTGTTTTCTGACAGGAGGGCTTCTAGGTAAGGTTAATATTGCTGTGCCCACAAGGGCAACTTGAATGCCAAGCCAGTGAATGAACTGCAGGTGTTTATCATAGGAGAGTGAGACCAAGAAACAATCTTAAAACTACAGCAGTCACATAAGGCAAGGATAAACCTTTACCTAGATTTGTTTATTAGTCAATTTTGCAACCCACACAATAAAACAAATCAGTGAAAGTTTTATGGGAGATGACTGTCTCTGGACATGTAGGAGGTCTTTGAGGAATGAGACTCCCAGCTGTAGGGCGCCGCTTCTGCTTTGGCTAGTTCCTTTCTCCTTAAAGACCAATGCTGGCATCGTTTGCCAGTTATTGGGGATGCTGGGTATTGAATGTTTTCATCTGAAGTTGTGTCATGAGTCACTCTGGAGACCTCTAAGACAGTAATGCTACATTCCACGAACTTTTGAATGTTTGGCTTTAGTGTGACTGTTCTTGGTCCAGTAACCATCGTTACACTTGAGAGTTTGGGAAAGCAGGAGCTTCTATGGTTCAGACAGGGTGAGATGTTTTAAAAGTATCTTCATTGGATTAGCAGTGTAAAGGTACTGGAGAATAAGATGCCAGAGGTAATATATTCTCTTCTCCTTATCAAATTTCTTTCCAACCCATCTCTTTTTAAAAGTGGACAGTGTGGGATCCTTCCCTCTGTCCCTCATTTACTGAGGTGCATTTTAAACTCCTGGTGAATTTTATACCTTCCTTTAATGTTCATATATAATCACTATTCCTACTTTTTCTGTAAATATTTTTTATTTCGCTTATGCATATCCTCCTTTGGCCACAGCAATAGGTAAGCTGCGCATGTTGATGTATATTGTCATTTATTTTTGCTTTGCTTTGTTCTTTCCACTTTGAATGTAATCACACATTAAGCTTCTGGATCCCTAAGAAACTTTTTGAAGGAATGTGTTTTAGATCATGCCGAAAAGTCTTGCCAGTTTGCAAAACCCTGATAATGACAAATTTATTGAATTGACTGAAACATTGGATTCAGTCCATAAACACTCATAATTTATCTGTGATTACATGCTTTTTCTTTTGTGTTTATAAAATAAAGAAAGTTTATGTATATACTTATTTAGGTGTTGCAATGTCTATGTGACCTTGATGTGGTTTTTGGATAAGGAGATTGTAATCCATTGAGAAGAGGATTAGACAAAGAAGGTTGGGTTTGCATTGTTCTCTAAGGTCTGTAGGTTGGACAGGGTTTTTTGTTTTTGTTTTTTTTTTTGTGTGTGTGTGTGTGTGTGTTTGTTTGGATCAGTGAGGAAGTGAAATTCCAAGCCCCAGGTCTTCCTGAGAACCGCCTTATCTTTGTTTTTTGTTTTTAAAGGTCACATGCCTCTGGGAAAAATATAGTCACAGAATTTCTCACTTTTCTTAGGGATTTTTGTATCAGATTTCTTATGATTTTCCAACTAGAATACACATATGTTCTCTGGGTTTTGAATGGAAAATCAAATAAAGCTAGTTGTATGATACAAGTTTTATAGATAAAGTACATGGGTATATAGGTTTGTAAATGCTGACAACATAGATATTTTGGTAACTGTCTCTGTTATAGATTATCGATTGAAGTATATGAGTCCTAACATGCAAAAGCCCCTGAATTTAACCACAGAGGTTTGTAATCTCTGTTCTGTAAAAATATAAGTACTTTGAACACTTATTAAGGTCTAGAGGGGTTTGTAAAGATAGTTTCCAAGCTCTGTCATTATTTAGACTTTCACTTAGTAAATAGATAGCATGCAGATATCAGGAGGAAAGCGTACTTGATGTTGGCTTTGTGAGTTTGCACATACCTTTGCCTAGCTCGGCAGAATACTTGAGATGATAGAACAATTAGAGAAAAATAAAAACAGAATCATAGAAACGGCTGAGGAAGACCCAGACTGCGTGGTACAGACTATGTCTGATACACGGATCCGGATTTGTCCGTGAAATGGACTTGTCATTTTTTTCTCCTCTTAGAACTGCCTTGTCCACAAATAGCACAACTTTAAAACTGACACAAACTGTCCCGGAGCAGTGCTTGTCCTTTCAGCCTACAGTCACGCAGTTTGTATGGAGCTTCAGGAAGGGACTGCCGAGTGGGTATTGTCCTCAACAGCTTCCCCAGGATGTTTTCGTAGCAGGATTTTGAAAGATGGTTACGCAACAACAACAACAAACAGCAAAACAAAACCGTGATTACCGCTGTGAATGAGCCATTACTATAAACAAGACGGGCGTCCGCATAGGTTGACATCACCTTATGGTCTAGGTACCGTGATTGCTCTGTTTAAAGATGAAGGATGTTAACAAGGAATAGCTTTCATGGGACTGACAGCATTAGCGGTGGTCCTCGTGGTGTAGCACACTGATCTCAAACCTGTGCTTCCGAGTGTCTCTCTAGTGCAGAGTACACATTAGGGAAATTGTGTTTGTCCTAGAGACCCTAAAGATAATCTTTTTTCTTGATAGGGAAGTATGCAGATATCTAAGATCGGAAAAAAATGGCATTATTCTTACTTCTTGGAAGGTTGTGTATGTCCAGAACTTTAGTGTGTCTTAAAGTTTAATCAAGCACCGTTGTACAATAACTTTACTAAGCCTAATTCCTTGTGAAGCAGCATTCTGTATTCTTTGTTTGTATTCTTTTGTTACCGTTGTTTGTTGAAAGCATTCAGCTATTAGGGCTGGAGAGGTGGCTTGGTGGATAAAGTGCTTGCTGTAGAAGCGTGAGGTTCTGAGTTTTGATGCTTAGAACTTACATTAAAGCTAGACATGGGGACACATTTGTGACCCCCAGCACTGCCGGGGGTGGACACAGGAGGGTTCTTGGTATCCCTGGCCAGCCATTGCTGCCAGGATAGTGAACTTCGGGTTCCATGAGACACCCCGCTTTAATAATAGATAAATAGTGGAAGAATTTTGTAGGAAAAATGTCTACATCCACACACATGGATGAGCAAACACACACACACACACACACACACACACACACACACGGGAAAGATAAACTATTGGAATAATATATTTGCTTGCATATAATCTGGTGGAAACATTCCTCTAATAGTTTGGGTAATCGTTTAATAGAAGCAGTTTAGCTCGCTAGTTCTGTCTACAAAAGACAGAAGGAAAACAAGACATAGATTACCTGATGACGTACTTGTGTTCAAAATAAAGAGCAAGCAACTGGTCTACCAGAGTAAGAGCAGACTGTGTTCCCGTGTGGTGTCAGTCCATACATTCTGGGAGAAGGGCGGAGTGAGCCAGGAGCTTTCTTTGGTGGAATCAGCTGAGCACAAGATCATCTCTGCCTCTGCCATTATCATCCTGTTTGACTTCAGTATCTGACTTGGAGACATGCTGTTTTCTCATCAGTAGGACTGATGTTTTCTTCCTAATTATATCACTGAGGGTTGTGAAGATCAACCAAATATTATATGTTAAAGTTCCCTGGAAATTCCCAGGACAGCACTGTAACTGCAAAAATTCATTAACATTTTTCTTTCAACAAAGCAAAGCATTTTCATTTTTCTCTTAAAAAAATACCGAACCACATATCAAGTAAATGACTCTTATAAATTTTACCTAAATTGTTATCGAATTCTTTTAATACCCTTAGATTTTTCTTTTCTATCATTAACTTTTCTTTCTTGTAGCTAACCAATTATTTAATTTCCCCAACTGTCTGAGATAAGTAGCGTTATCAAGATTTGAAATTTGGGTAATGCCAGCTAGGTAAGATATTATAGAATTTTAAGTTAAATATAAATTCTATTTACTTAAATCTTTCCCATGCTCCCTCAGCAAAAACAATTAAGATTGGAAGGGCTTGTCCATCACTATTCATGATGAACTTTAGAAAAAAAAACCAAAACCACCAAAGGGAATCGATCCTGCTATATAGATAGTCATCTTTGAGGAGGAGATAGTATGTTTAAATCGATCATTTAGGACTTATTTTATTCCTTTGACGTTTTCTTTAACTTAATTCACACTTGTTACTTTTCCTAAGCATTAAATCAAATCCAGTGTCTGCAAATTCTTCTGCGTCATGCATTCCAGTCTGAACACCCTGCAGCATGGATGGGATATTAGGGCGCCATTGCTTACCCTTGTACAGGGTCAGAGTCAGACACCCTGAGTGTGAGAAGGCCTTGGCAACATGGCACCTACATGTCCCCACATAGAGGAGGAGGAGACTAGGGCCCTGCCCTGCTCGCACAGCTGTGAGCCTTACAGCCAAAACTCTGACGCTGGGCAATTTCCGTCGCCTTCTGATTACTTCGTGTCGCTGGCTGAGATATTTGTTGTCAGGACATGGTCTCCTTCCTTATCCAAAGATTGCTTTTCATTTCCCTGTGCAGGGGGGGGGGCACTAAAAAGCTGGGCACACCCACAAGTATACCTCAATCCTTTGGCTCACGGTAGTTTTAAAAGGCTTTCAATTTATGGTACCTAAAATATATTTATTTTATCCCACACATCAGTAGAACTGAGTAATATTTTAAGTCATTCACGTTTGTATTTTCATACAAGTCTTTTCATGGAATTATGACTGTATGCAGATGGGTTAATTAGATGATTAGATCAACTTTGATGTTCTGATCCCTTGGAATCCTGTGTTGAGGAGACGAGTAATAAGATATGGATGGATATTCTTCCATTTTGACATCACCATTCCACCCACCAAAGTCACCTGGACTAGATCCTCGAAGGTTGGGCGTCTGTGCATCTGTCTGTGGCCAGAGTTCTCTACATGCTTCTAACTCAGTACCAAAATGAAAGCCACGGTTTAGGAGAGTAATCCTCTACACAGAGGAGAAGAGCCATCAACTGTCCTTGTTACACCTTGTGGCTAGGTAGAAACTGATGACCTATGCTAGAAAAATCCCTTGGTGCTGGGGAGCTACACACTAGGCCCACAATAGTGGCTGAATGGCAAGCACAAATCTTCGTATGTCCAGAACGCGGTGCTTGAGCCCTTGACTTTCCACTGCGGAAGTGACACAGCCACCTAAATGGGTAGCAGTCATCTGCTCTCATCTTAAGGGGGAGTGACCAAGACAGCCAGGTGAAGAGTGTTGTGAGGTTGATTTTGGTTAACTGTTTCTTCCCCCAACACATGACTGACTGTCAGTGAATCTCTCTCTCATCCTTCCGTTTCTTTAGTGACGCCTGCAAGTTCTCACTATTGGTGAGGCTGCTATCTAACATTCCATTAGGCTGAGGCAATGTAAAACAATAGAGATAAACGGTGTGCATGCATTGGCTGGGCCCGGCGCCGACAAGTGACTGCAGAAGTTTAGTTTGTCCAAGTAAAGAATTAGCGGAAGACAATTTAAGTTTTTACGGGGAACATTTCCTGGGCCTTGCCTTGGTGTGGGTGCAATGGATCATCACAGGACTCATGAGGGACCAGCTTTCAAGCCAAGATGTTTAGTTTTCAAAGGAGGCAAAGTGGAATACGCTGGTGATTGGGATGTCGTAGGAACTGTGCAGAATTTATTACGTGTATCATTCATTACACAAGAGTGGTAGTTTTCCTTTTTTGACTTCAGTACATTCGGGATCAACTCATTCTAGAATTTCCAGATAAGAAAGCTCCTTTTTAAAAAGCATGATAAACAATCTCTTAATAAGAATTTGGGGTTGGGAGAATTCTGACCTCCCCACTCGGGAGGAGGTTGCATCATTGTAAATCCCGGTGTCTATGGACCACGTGGCCTTGTCATTTATTCAGTGAGGAGTCGAGAGGGTCTCTGCTTAGCACTCGAATATTGGACATGATTCAAATATGCGTCAAGTGTGTCTAGAGGCTTTATTCATACCTATTTTCTTTTAGTCAGCAATGCTTCCTAATGCCTTGGTTTCATGAATTAATTTTAATGGAATTAAACTTGAACAGCTCAAAATTATATAATTAATTTCATTCAGCTTCAATTAAAGTTACTAATTGAATCAAGCCTACTTGCATGACACCTGGCGGCAGTCAGCTACGTAACAGTATGAGTTATGTGCGACTGCTGATAAGCCCGTTCACGTACACCCGTGATATTGCAGACCATCTTTCTTACTGATAATCTCAGGGTTGACTACAGCAGTAAAGAATTCTGGAGTTGTTTAAGAAAGTGAAGATTTTAATTGAAAGTAACACATCTCGTGAAGATTACATTTTCCCTATGATAATGCTGAGTAAATGTTACGTAAATCTAGAACATACTGGTTTAACATGCTTCTAATTTATATTTTACTGATGTTTGAATATGGTTTTCCAGTCTAAAAATATTTAGCATTGAAGGCCCACTTTTTTTGTAGCAAGCTTAACCTCTGATTTTAGTCCTGAGTTCATATTCATCAATTTTTCATGTATTGAAATATGTTTTGCAGCAGAATTGTTAATTTGTTGGGAAATCTCTATGATACAGGAGAATTTTTTTTGCATGTGCATAAATTTTTCCTTGTACTGGAAATGTTAAAAAGATGGGCTAACAACTCCTGTGTGAGTCTCGCTTGTGTCTTTACCTCCATGGCTTGGCATCATGCTTCCTAATGACACATACTCTTTTAACTAGATTCTCTCTTGTGACGAGCTTAGTGATTGGGAATGCTTCAACAGTGGATGTTGAAGAAGATGCCTAGTGTGTCCAGCACATAGGCTCCAGGGATTGACCTGACAGGGGCATCGAGGGAATGGAGAGAAGACATGGGCACACAGAGCAGCCGGGAATCTCTGATGGAGAAGCCACAGTACCCTGGAAGCGCGTATTTACTATAGATAGTTGTGCATGGAGGTTTTGTGGATACAGGCGAATCAAGGAGGCAGACTTAGCCAATCTAACCAGAAGCAGCTTTATAGGAGGGCTGTTTTCAGGTTGTAAAGGGGGAGGATATAGCACATATTTCTGCAGACACTATGAATATTCACTCTTGAGACAAAGGTACGACATTGGCATTCTCTTGGCATTCTCTCCGAGCCTCGTCCGTGTGGAATGTGCCAATTCCTTGTGAGGCTGAGGCTTTGGTTCTTGACATGGCTGGCTCATGTCTCCGCAATACACATTTACTCAGGACTTCATTCATTTTCTGCAGACTAGCTATATACCTTTCTTTCTGGTATGCACATTCAGATACTCAGTTTTGAACTTCTCACCTAGACTATGAACTGCGTGAAGGCTGGGTAATGTGTTATCTACCAAGGTACAAGCATCACCCAGTGAAATGAATAAACATTTGCATACACCATATGTATTCTATGTATGTAATGAATAAGTTATTCTCGCATTCTTCCAAAATTTTACCATCAGGTCCCGATTACAAATTTGGTCATTTCCAACCCTGTCTGTTTATCTGTGCAAGCCTCACTTAGTTTCTCACAACTGTCACCTTCTTTTAATTATAGTATCCAGTTAAACTCTCTTTTTCTTTTTGTTTTGTTTTGGTTTTTTGTTTTTATTTGTTTTTGTTTTTTGAGACAGGGTTTCTCTGTGTAACAGTTCTGACTGTCCTGACTGCTAGCTCTTGTAGACCAGGCTGGCCTCGAACTCACAGAGATCCGCCTGCCTCTGCCTCCCGGTTGCTGGTATTAGAGGTGTGTGCCACCATTGCCTGGCTCATCCAGTTAAACTCTCATCAGTGTCTATTTGAACTTTGCTAAGTGTCCATTTCAGAGCCTGTATTAGTTCCTTTTCTGTTGTTATGATAAAACATCCTGACAAAGACATCTTAGGAAGAAAAGGTTTATTTCGGAGAAATACAGTCCCACATGACATGGCAGCAGGCAGAGAAGGCACAGTGGCAGAAACAGGAAGCTGCCTAGTTACATTTTGTCTGCACTCGAGGGGATTGGTAGGTGGGGCATGCTGTGTGAAGCCTCAAGTTATCCATTTCCTCCATCGAGGATCGACGTCATAACCTTTCATAACATTTCCAGAACCTTTTCAAGCAGTTCCATCTGCTCCCATCTTCACGTGCGGCCCTATGAGGGCAGTAAACATTCAAATGCCACAGTCTCAGTCTCTGTGTCTGTCTTCCCCCTTTGTTCTCCTTCTCTTCTTCCTCATCCTCTTCTTATCCCCTGCTCAGATATTAAGTGGATATTTAAAGCTCTTAGGAACAGTGGCTCACCCCAAGGATAGCTCCTTATCTCTCAAATGAAATAGAATTGTTCATTGGGGCCTGGGAATCTGCTTTTTCAGAAATGTTCTCCAGTCAATGAGGATTGAGAAACAGATGTACCTGCTTACTACTCTCCTTAATATGTAGCTGTGCTTGGTGTTTCACAAAGCTTCAATATTTACTTTGTTTTGCCCATCTTGTTTTTTATTTAAGTCTAGATTTCCCATGTTGGCATTCAAATATCCACATTATGACTTCATGAGAACTTTGTAAGGTTGCCTCTTATCCCTCTGAAAGCACTTCATAGCCTGCACCTGGGACCTTTGTCCAAGCGTCGGCTTTTGGAGTTTTCCCATGCTGTTCTTCCACCTTTCTCCCATGTGACTTTTGAAGTTCTTCTAATCTTTTAGCAACCATCCAATGTGCTCCTTTCTCTAAAGGGTCTTTCTTGATCTTTGAATCCTGATGAGGTTTTTTCCCCCCTTTCTTTTGAGCCCCTTTGGTGCTCTGGACCTTTCATAGAGTGCAGCCTACCTTGTGGTATAGGTTGTGTGTTGTTTGACTTATGCACCCAACAAGACATTCCATTTCCTTACATGTTGTCTTTCCACCTAAGAACTCAGAAGCCGACACACCAGCCTCTCATCCTTAATACGTCCATCTCTGAGAATGCATCGTGCACTCTTTGACTCTTCCTCCAGTTTCTACAGAGAGAACTCTGAACCGGTTTCCTGGATCCTGACTGCCCAGTCACTCCTCATTCAGCTGTGGTCTGGCTTTCATCTCCATCAATCACCTCCGTCAAGTCTCTGCTCCTTTGATGCTTTTTCTGTCTCACCTGCCCCCTGTCTGGATGGACTCATTCACCCTCATCCTTGATGTAACCTCTCTACATTTCTCTACCATGACAGACCACTTGCCATGCTAAAATTTATTTACCACACTCTTGATCGATTTTATTTTATTGTGAGCCTCTTTCTTTAATGATGACAAGATAGTAAGTATTCAGCAAATGTTATTGAGCCCATAACATACGCAACAGTCAATAATAATATAATTCTATTTCCTTAAGCTGTGATTGATTTGGAAGCTGTAGGAAAAATATAAGCCATATTTACACACCTGTAATGTAAATATGTAATGGTGCATACCTGTGACTCCAGCAATAGGGAGGTAGTGATGGGACCATCAGAAGTTCAAGGTCCTCGTCAACCACATCATGAGTTCCAGGCCTTTGTTCTTTGAGATACTGTCTCATATAAACAAACAAACATAAGCAAAAAACTAAAAGCAAAAAAATATATGAACACACACACATATATATATATATATAGCATTCATCAAATGACAATAAATGTTTAATCTTTTTTTCAGAGAAATGCAATGAAGACAACAGTGAGAAAGATATGAGTCAAGCTAGCACTGGTCACTCCAAGTATGGACTGATGCGGGACCCGTCCGTCTGGGGAAATCCTGCAGATGGGGAACTCGTCAGAAGTGAGTACTTTTTAAGAAAAAATTTGAGTGATTCAGGGGTACGACGATGATATACTTTCAGTTACCTTCCCGAGTAATTTTGCTACAAGTCTATAAATCTGAAAGTGTTTTCATTGGTGCTAAAATATCAGGGCTAAAACTAAGATGTAAATACTCCATAAACTCCCATACTTTCTTTAGAATAGAAGAACTCACCTATAAATGTTAAACCCTACTGTTAGATTTAGTCAACGTTAGCTCTTTCTTCAGTGTGGACTCAGTCAAAATCAGGTATCTTTAAGTAATATGTAAAATCAGATCTATCTAAAGGACAAGCTCCTGTGGTCTCTATTCGTTTGACCACTGCTACCAAACCTGTTTTGCATTGCTATTTGTGTCTTTTTGGTGCCCTCCCCAGGTTCTTTCATAGAGCGTTTATAAAGCATTGGTGTATTTATTTACTCTGAGACTGTCTTGAAATGCTGGGATCTTCTGGGTGGTGCTCAGAGTGTGACTTTTACATGAGGTTTTGCCTTAGACCTTCTGGAATTTACGCCCAGTCCCTGAATCCCCCTAGATTGTTCAGACTGAACTTGCTGTGAAAAGGATTTAGTAAACGAGTGCATGTAAGGGGACACAGCTCAAAAAGCATGCCAAGGAATCCTCTGAATTCCTGTTCATGGTTCATTGCATCCCGTTATTAGTATGATAGAGTGGACAGAGAACACATTTCTCAGATTCAGGTGCTGTAGTATCTAATTTAAATTTAATACACATAGACAATTAATAATATAGAGTCTTTTAAATTTTTTTCTTCAAAATTTTTGACTTTCATTTCTTCTCTAGAATGCTCAGTGCCCAGCCCTCACGGATTACTAAAAAATGATCAATTGGCAGAAAATTAATAATAATAGTAAAATTCTTGTTGAAGGACATTTATTGGTTTCTGTTTTTTTAAAAACGCTCTTAAAATGAGTTTTTGTTCATTTAACTTTATAGTTGAGATACTTTTATCTTGGACAAGGGAATAGGAAGGAAGGAAATGACACTCAGAAACTAATGACAAACAGGATTTATATAGCCGTTTCCAAAAATTCAAACAGTCATTATTTCAAGTAAACAGTTACCCTTCAGCATATAGTGATCATTTTTTATTGAACTACCAGCTTTTCAAACGCGAAACATAAAGTGTGGTGAGATGCTGGCATATTTTGCCAGAGATTTCCCAGAAACTAGACTTTGTACTGAGGTACATAGGAGAGAATACTTATTGAGGACGTGTGTAGTCCCCCACTTTTTTTTCTCTTTGTGCAGAAACAGAATTGTAAGTGTACCATGTAATTGATTGATTTCTCTAATCTTCTTTCCCAAAGCCCACACAGGAAAAGGTAAATAAGATCACTAAAGACAAAACCCGAAATACAGTGTTGCATAAGGATTTGGAGAATTGGATTAAGGTGTCAAAGTTGTTTGCAACTTGGTAGAGCTCATATGAGACACAGAATTCATACTGTTCAAAAGGCAGAATTTAAAGTGAGGTACTCTTTCCGTTGTCTCTACTGATGAAGTCGACGTCCTGCAGGAAATAGTTTCCTTACTGAGATAATGATGCGGTGTGTGCCATGGGACACGGGAGCATCTGGGAACAAATGTTTAGGTTGCTAATAATGTTCACAGAAAGAATGTAGAGATCCGGAGACCTGTCATCTCCTCGGAGAGTGCTGCTGGGGCCTTTGGCAGATAAATAGATATATGTGAAAATAATGGCCATAGCCTATGATGCCACTGGAAACCCAAGCTGGCAAGCATTTCCAAATACTTGGGGGGTGAACATCTGACGATGGATAAGGATTAACACTTCCAGAACCTCTTATTTCTGCTGTTCTCCGAGTCACACTTTTCTAGACGAAGGCTGTCTTGTTGGATGTTTAATAAACATTTAAAGTAGAGTAACGTATAGCATTTTAAACAAACACGACGGCATCGAGAAGTTGGCTTTGGTGGCAGCATCTGCTGGTCCATGCTGATTGTGAACTCCGAGTAGCTGCCTGTCTGCCTTCCCTTCTTGGTCTTCCACGGTAGAGCCCTCAGCCATTTCTGCCCGATTCAAAGTCTGCTTCCCACATTAGGTGAGGAGGGTGTTTTCTTCTTGCTTTTCTGTTCAGCACATTTTGGCGGCTCAGCAAGTCTTTTGTAATAACAATAGGCCTTGGAAAGGGAGACTGTGGCTCAGAACTCCGTGGGGCTGGAAGGGAGCAGCTGCGGTGAGTCACTCTGGCTCGGTCCTGTTCCAGGAGTCCTGTGTGGCTCCCTGAGCACCGTACAACAGGACAGCTGGCTCCCACAGAACTGGTGTGAGGCATCCCACTACGGTGCTAGGGTGGCTGGATGGAGAGGTCATCAGGGAAAAAAAAAGAAAAGAAAAGAAAAAAGAGGGCGGCTGGGGTGTGGGAACGATTTCAAACCACAACCCACTCGTTTTTCCAATCTTCCATGGGCTACCTCAGCTGCAGAAGTCAAAAGTGCAGAGCCTGGCTGTTGCATCTGAGTTCTCTTTATCTGTTCTTGAGGGTGGTTCCTGAGGGCTGATGGCTCACGCGTGGTCTCCATTGTGCAGGATGCCGGCCGCCTTCCTCATTGGCTATTTAAGGCATAATTTATAATGGACTGTTATCTGGAAACGTGAAGAGGGCTGTTTTTACTTTTCTTTGCTGCGAATGAAACTTAGCCCAGGAAAGTCAAGGGAGTGGCTGCTTTGGAAATTGCATTCTAATTAGAGGGTGTATTCTCAGGCTTCATAAATGAGATCCCAGCTGAGAACCGTTTCTAGATTATTCCATGAACTTTAACCTTGACCTCTGTGGACACCCTGCTTGTGGCTCACACAGAGCTGGTTCCTGTGTCACGGGGAAGTTTGAGCTTTTCTGTTTTCTTTGGTGCTTCTGGAAGATACGGGGTAGGTGGCCTTGTGATTTGAAGGCTTGCAATTCAAATCTGTTGCCCCTGAGTTGCTAACTTATTAGAGACAATCCTTTCTGGAAGTAATAAATAAAAGAGAAGAAATCCATACGGAATGAAGCATTGCAAATAAATAGGCCACACGGAGTCTAGTCTAGTGAGGGAATGTGCCTTGTGAATCTCTTTCTTATGAAATTCAAATGAAAAAAAAAGACAGCTCTAGCCACTTAAGCTTGTTAAAAAATCCTTAAATTAGCAAAGAATTAAAAGCATAAGTGTGGTTTTCTGAGGATTTTTATAATTGGAAAGTTTCTATTTTGTTTTTTGTTTTTTTTTTTTAAGGAGATCCTTTACAATGCTTAAAAAGCATTTATATTCTGAGAAAATATTTTGGTTTATAATTCAATTTCTGGGATTTATTTTAAATTTCAGACTTTATGAAAACTTTTCTTTTTCTGAGAGCATGGGCTGAGAATCCAGGTTTTCCCCTGTAGAAGAGCGTGTTTGGTGTATAGTGTTATTAGAAACTATATCTTTTAATAGCGCTTTTTTCCCTAATAATCACCATTTTTTCTGACTTCATGAAATATACATTGCAGTGAAGTGATATGCCAGTTAATATTAATTTTTCTCCTCAATCCATAATATGCACAAATCCCTAACAGGTATTGAGCAACATTGTATATTTTAATTATACTAAAAAAGGAATGCTCTTGGGATGATTTCTAAGGAGTGTGTATGTGTGTATACATGTAGATGCCCGTGTGTGCATATGTATATTTGTGCATGTATGTGTATATGAACTTATATGTGAATACATGTATATCCATGTGTTCCTTTACTGACAGGCACTCAGTGTGTGTAATGTTTTGATTCAATTTAGGTCAAATTCTACTATCCTAGTTATTTCCTATAAAGAGCTTACATTTTTCTTTGTTCCTCTGTACAAAGTGCCTGAGGTCCCTATTGCAGATTTTTCTAGGTCTTTCTGAGCATCCCTATTACTTAACTTTATCCGTGGACATTGCTTAGTACACACATGCCTCTAATTCTAAATGTCATTACTTAACTCCAGAAATTTTCCTCAGCTTCCCTTCTGAAATGAATTTCCCATTAAACTGTTTGGTTCGGCTAATTCTCTCCTTTGTGATTTCACAGAATTCCCAAGATCTGAAGCAAAGTTAGAATGCTCTACTTAAATGGTAATCCCCGTTCTCTTTAACCCATTTATTCATTTTGAAGAGTTTTTAGCTCTCATAATAGTAAGCACTTAATTGGCAGGAGAATGCCAGCCACTCTCTAATTCACACTCCCCCGCCCTGCGGAGCTGGGGCCACAGCTCCTCGCCTTTCCACTCACCTCCTACTTGAAGCCTTCCTCTTGGCATCATCCGAATCTCCTCTCATATCAGCAGGCTGGGCTGTGAGGAACTCCATTATTTCTTTTCTGAGCCTCTCACCCTTAATGAACACCAGTCCATCACTCGAGGGGATTCTGCCCGTGTGTAAAACACCAACCGAAAGGCAGGAACTCGGGCGGGCGCACTGTCGGATACTCAGAGCGTTCCTTATTTCCATGGTAAAGAGGGAACAGCGTGAAGAGGTTCTGATTTAAGTGTTTTCCACAGCTCTCTTGCCTGAATGCACATCTCAGCAACTATTATTTGGCTTTCTTTAGAGTTCAGTTTCCATGAAACTAAAAATTAGAACGTAGCACCTAGCAAGGACTGGTGGATGTAACTTTTTAAAAAGGTCTGTTGATACTCATGGGAAACCCACCCTTTCCTAAAAGGAAACAGAGGAGAAGTGGATTGGGGGTGTGGGAACAGAGAGGGGATGGGGGATGAACTTGAAGGAGAGGAAGGAGGGGACACTGTGGCTGGGATGTATATTAATTGAGTGTATTAAACAAACAAACAAACAAACAAATCATACTTCTTAGTATCCTCAGACAATGCCTAACACTTTACTCTCCTTCATGTCTTTGAGAAGTTCTGGTCTTAAGTCCTTCTGACTTTTGAGTTGCTCCCAGTCCCTTCCCCCTCTATTCAGCTCTCAGCAGGCAAATTCTTTGTTATCCACTCTGCTAAGTGTTTACACCCATCAGCACAGCTGCTTTTCTTATTGTCCTGGAGCAAAACATTTAATCATCATCTTTTGCAAAATCAAGCGAAAGGCTAGGTTTCCGGGTGGGGTGTGTGATTGCCGTTCATTGGTTGGTCTTCTACTGTGGTACCCCTTCTGTTAACAGTTGTGGTCTGGCTAGTTTGCTACTCTAGAACAGAGCTGAAGTTTCCGGACACAATTCACTTTCCTGGTGGGCTGTTCCCTTCTCAACCTTGGTTCTTCCCCCAAACTGGAGGGAAATAGTTTCAATCTTTTCTGTTGAACAGCTTCATATTAGGTATTGGGAGGCCAGTAGAAATGCACTGCCGGGGACAGGGTTCTGATTGCATGGTTGATAATGGGGCTGAGTAGGTTAAGTCACGTCTGTAAACTGGAGTTTCTCCTTTTCCCAATGGAACTGCTGATACTGGGTACCTCACTGTGTGATTTTAAGGATGACTTCAGAGAAGATGTGTTCCACTGCAGGGTTAAGACCTAAGTAAGTGAGGAACTGATGGTGTGAGTTCATCAGAGTGTTAGTATTATCCTTGAGCTGAGCTATGAATTTTTATATATTTTTCTTGTTCATCACGATTCCATTGAACTAAATGCTTGGAAACACTAAGACACAGAGACGAAGTTTTCTGAGACCCGTGGTATCTATGGCTACAGTTGATTGCATTCAGTTGCTTATGAATTTTAGTGTGTTATATAAAGGCAAGATGTTTATAAACCATTACACAAAGCATAAAAAAGATTGCATTGCACTTACGTGATATGGAAGGTTCTTCTGTATGTTGTGAATATGTATTGCCTTCATTGGTTGATGAGTAAAGCTACTTTGGCCTATGGCAGGGCAGAATATATCTAGGCAAGAAATCCAAGCAGAGAGACAAGAAGGCAGGATCAGGGAGACGCCAGCAGTCATTGTGGAAGCAAGGTATGAGGTAGCAAGCCACAAGACTACTAGTAAAATATAGACCACTAAAAATGGTTTAATTTTGTTAATTTAGTTATAAGAGCTAGTTAATAATAAGTCTGAGCTAATAGGTCAAACAGTTTGTAATTAATATTAAGCCTCCAAGTGATTCTTTAGAAACGCCTTGGGAACTGATGCGTGGGAGAGAAACCCCTGCACTGGGACTAGGAAGGACAGAAAAAGTCTCCAGTTACACTTATGAAAATAGATGTTTGTATATATGCCTCTTTATCTTTCCCCAAACCATGTTTTGTTTTTTTTTCTTTTTTCTAGATCAGTGGTTCTCACCCCTTGAGTCACAACCCTTTGGGGGGCTCAAGCCTTTCATAGGAATTGCATATTAGCTATCCTGCATATCATATATTTACATTATGGTTCATAACAGTGGGAAAATTGAAATTATGAAGTTGCAACAAAATAATTTTATGGTTGGGGGTCACCACAACATGAAGAACTGTATTAAAAGGGTCACAGAGTTAGGAAGAGAATCACTGTTTTAGATAATTCTAGTCTACGAACTCATGGTTGTTTCTATGAAGACTGTCTAACTATACTTCAAAGTTCCTTGTGTTATAAAAAATACAACAAATGTTGTCATTGTTCTTATACCGATACTTTTGGTCTAATTTATTTATTTGTGTTCTTTATTGTGTAGTAGGGCATTTTTAGGGGGTGGGGATGGGGAGAGTTTATTTGACTTTTAATTTCAGTTTGCCGTAGAATGTTGTGGGAAAGTCACATCTATAGTCAGGAGCAGAGGTGAGTTAATGTCTGTATCCAATTCTTCAATCACTTTCTGCATTCTTGCACAATCCAAGATACCTGGCCTAGAGAATGATGCCGTCCATAGTGGGTAGGTCTTACCATCTCAGTTAAAGCAATCACGACATCCCTAATCATAGACAATCTTTCATTGACACTACCTTCTTAGGTGATTCTAGACTGTCCAGGTGGCAATCAAAACTGATTATCACAGAGTTCCTGGTTAACAGGATGAAAAGAATGTTCGAAGATCTCTGTTACGAGCATCCAGTGTTCTCCTTGGATGTTACTGTGGGTCAAATTTGCCACCAATCATGTGAGAGGGTGAAGAATGGAAGTATGGCGACAAACTACAAACTTTTTGGCTAAATCCAGTTTTGTGATCAAGTTTTTTTCTGCCAATAACCCAACATACATTTTCTTAAGAAATATAAAATTCTTGATTTGCCTTAAAAATTAAAATTCTACCAACTGCTCTAGTTTGGCAGATTAGACACACTTTTGTCAGTCAGACGTTTTCAAGTCCTTTTTGATATTTTTAAAGTCTACGTTCCTTCCCGACCCGAGATGAGGTTGAACTGGATTGTAGGTGAGGGATAAGGACTCACCAAGGGCACTAGATTTAATTCCTTCTCATTTGTAAACTTTTCTAGCCTCTGAGGAGAACTGAGGCCTGGGAATTATCATAGAGATCATTTCAAAAATGTTAACCTCTGAAGAAATAAATAACATTTAATTATCAAGACCGCAGATGCTGTGGTCTAGATAATTTTAGTTCTCCAACCTCAGACTTCCTGGATCTGAACATTCTGAGAATTTGTGCAGAAATTATTTTTTTATGTGGGGGGTAGACTGTGTTTTATATTAGACTTTCATGATTAGGAATTAACATAAAACTTAGAAAACTGGGCAAATGATGAATTATGACTGAGGGTTTAGTTTCCTATTGGATTATTTTGGGGATTAAGTCATGATCAATGTAGGTATGGCTTCTGCACGTGAAATTTGTGAACTTATGGGAGAGGCAGACATTTCTTCTGAGATGACTGCTTGCATTAGCAGTGTCCCAGGGGAAAGTGCAGGGCTACTGTATGTTCACATGGGACAAATCCAAGTCCTCACATGGGAGAGGGCATCAGAGAGAGCTTTCCAGAGCAAGTCGTGTGTGTGATTCTGCCAAAAAGCTTCAAGGACAAGGATCTCTCTTTTTCACATTCTCCCTCCCACCTCCTTGCGGTGGTGTGTGTGTGTGTGTGTGTGTGTGTGTGTGTGTGTGTGTGTGTGCGTGTGCGTGTGCATGCGTGTATTACAAGCCCAAAGCATAGCACATCTTTGGACCTAGAAATAAGAGAGAGGATGGTTGGATGGAGTTGAAGTTTTGCACAAACTAGGATATAAAGTGTTGATTTAGAGAGAGATGAGAGGAAAAGAATTTAAGTGAAGGCTGATGATGGAGTTGTGACCTGATTAGATTTATGCTTTTTAAATATGGATTTATTTTTGAATGATTGTTTTTTTAATACTTTGGAAAATAAGTGGAAATGAGAAAGACTAAAGTCATTAACAGACTTATGATAAGACTGTTGTGCTAATCAAGGCAAGAAAGAAAGGTGTTTGGTCTAGATTATGTGGGCTAAGATTGCAGAAAGGAAGAAGTGGCTTTCTCTCAATCTCCGCTCCCATCTCCCAATAGGGTTTCGCTTTAGCCACGATTGGTTTGGAACTCACTGTGTAACCCAGGCTAGCTTCACGCTCACAACAACCCTCCTGCCTCAGTTTCTCGAGTTCTGAGATTACAGATCGAACCACTTGACATCCACTAGATTCATTACTGTGTGAAGTGCAATTAGCCAGATGGATGGGATGAAACAAGAGCCAAAAATGACGCCGAGGGTTTAGATTTGATCCAAAGTCGACTGTTAAACAAGGACAATGAGACAAAACATTTAAGGGCCTATCAACAGAGGGTTTACAAAATGAGAAGCTGTGGGTGTAGGGGAAAGAAGACAAGAACAAAAGGTAATATTCCAGAAATGTTTCTACTCCTTAAGAATCAGGAGAGAACCAGCTGTTTGTAGATGGATAGGAAATGTGTGAGGGTAAGGGTGGAAATAATGGAAAATACGGATTTAAGGTGTTTAGTTGGAACCATCTTAGGCGAGATCAGAGCCTGAATGTGGCCGTGAGGATAAACAACAGAAATGGTTCTTGTCAAACATAGAGGGATAGCTTCAATAAATGCTTTGGAGGCTTTTTGCAAGATTGTTATGTTACCTAGTGTGGAAGCAGAGATACGGTGTTTGTTCCTGTCAACACACCCAGTCAGGGGCAAAGCTGGGGCTTTAGCTGCCTTCCTTCAACATGGTTCCATGTTGAAGCTTCCTGCAGTAGTGTCTATACCCAATAGATTGTATCTGATGTTTGTTGCTTTGTGCTTGCATCCATCTGTGTATAGATAGTAGCTTGAAATCCCCAAATTACAGCCTCTGAAGCTGTGGGAAATAATACAGATCATTTGGAGCTACTGGTCTTCACTATCATAAGACTCTAAGGAGGTTTTTTCATATAATATAGTATATACACAATTGGAATGGAAATATATGATATATCTATATCATGATATAGATATTTATGTTTACCTGTATCTATATCTATAACATTACATATATGTTTCCTTACTACATGTTATATGATCACCCATTTAGAGTCGTTTCCCCGGAGAGTACTGTGAAATTAAGTGGAGACATATGGTTGAGGGTATCCTCTAAATATTCTGTGTGCTCTAGTCTGCATTTCTGATCAGCTCCTAAAGCTTATAGTACATTAAATACAACACAATATTTTTAAAAGAATGTTTTTCCACATAGCAAAAATATTAGAGAAAGGACCAGCTTCCCAAGACATCAGAGAACCCACTCAAGCATGTGTAGGCCAGTGGGAAGTCGATAAGTTGACTAGGAAATTTAAATTCTTTCAGGGTCTGAAAAAGGCAGGAACCCTCACAGAATTTGAGGGATGATGGGGTGTGGCCGGGAGCTGACTCTTATTAAAAGACAACTGCTAATTCAAGAAAACAGAGGCAGAACACTAACCCCAGTGCTGGACCATTTTAAGAACTGGACTTTCTGCCTCTATCCAGAGGTCACAGGTCAGTAAAGCTGGGTGCAGATGGAGCGGTTGCCATGAAGGAGCCCGGATCTACCGTTGCTAAGCCTGAAACACAACTGCGTCCCAACTTTATAATACTCTTCTCATTGAGTTCTTGAAGTTCAGAGAGAAGGAGTCTTTCTGGGCTTCGGCAAATCTGTCGTTCTCTTAGTCATAACACCACGTAGCGGCTCTAGCTGAGGGAGCAGGAACTAGGACTGTCTCCTATGCTCCACCGGCAGCAAGCTATAGCCTAGAGGAGGGTGAGACTTGCTTGCAGCTCAGTCCATGGCTACAAACAGACGGCGAGGTTGTACGGAATGAGAGAGGTGGTGGAGGCCTCTTTTCATCCCTTTCAGAAGCGCTGCTCCCTTTTCGACGCAGCAGAGGAAAGAATCAATGCTGGACCCGTCCCGTTTCTTTCAACTCGTCCTCAGGAGTCAGGAGCAAATCATTGCTTCACAGCTCTCCGCTGAAAGCCGAAGTCTTCCCAAGTTCCTTGGGTTCAGCAGCAAGATGCCCAAAACCCAGAGGGAACCGCCTTTAAAGCATTCGAGCGGCGCTATTAAAGGGCGAAAATTACATTAAGTGAAACAGAGACGGGAGCGGATACAGAAATGGGTTCTGCTCTGGAGCATTATTTAATTAAATACATTTGCCATGGCTCTTGAGAACGTGTGAGAACTTGGCCTGGAAAATTTAAGAAATAGAGATTCTCACCATCTCAAATTGTCATGAATAATTGATTCATGCTAGGGTAACCAGCGAGTAGCCACTCAGCTCCTCTCTGGATGCTGCCTGCCATTTCTTGTCCCCGGTTCCACTTTGTGTTGGCCCACCATGGCAGGTTGTCCCTCTCTTTAATCCTCTGCCCTTACAGAGCTGCTGCTACAGTCCCAGAGCATGGCAAGTGCAATAGCACATACAACTTTTTAAAAGATTCTGTATGCAAAAATTTATTATTGACACCAAGTTAAATCAGTTGTCGTATATATTCAGGTTTTTCGTACTTGAGCTAAGTGAAAGTGGCTATTGTTTGTCTGGCTATCTCTTTTTAAAATTTAAAATTTTTACTTACATTCATACAACTGGCATTTTAAATAACTTGGTTAATTTTAAATGCTTTAAATTTCAAGACTTATGACCCAATTAAATAATATATATATATTATATAATTGTTAAAAATAGCCTTTTAAAATGTGAGTTCTATAATATTGACTTTTCTTTAAATTCCGAATTTGTTTGAAATTATTAAACGCTGGTTGAATAAAATTTTACTGCTTGAATGATTTTAAATGTGATATTGACTGTGTATCTAGGTCCTGGACAGTTAATGTGGGAGGTTTCCAGGTAACAGTAGAAGCCAGAAGTCTGAAGCTTAGCAAGTCAGAGTGTGCTGTGACCATGACTCTTTACTCAGCATGTGAACTGCTGACTGAACCTGTAGGTTATGTATGAACTCTTGACTAGTATCTCAACTTCTGCGCCATGACTCCCCAAGATTTGGCCATCCCGGGGCTTCTCTCACTGTCACTGAAAGGACACAGTCATTTCTGTGAGGTTTTACTTTCCTTCCGCAATCTTACAAATGTGGACATAGCTTGGTCTTTCTTAGCACCAAAATCTGTGCCAACTAACATTTGGAAATCAGAAACCCACTCTCTTGTTTCTTCCAGAACGTGGCTGTAGAAGCAAGTACGCCTCCTCTGTTGTGTGTTCCTTCCCCTCACGGTTCCTCTTCTCTTCTGTGTTTTTGCCTGGTTTGTTCCCACGCCCACATGGAACTTGGGATATCTCATATCTCATGATGCCCATAAATTCCACAGCCCTGTGCCACAAGTGCCACACTCACACAGATACTGCAGCAGTCACCAGCCTTCCGTCTTCTCAGTAGACTTCCAGGTCTGTGATGACAGAGGGCAATATTCTATCATGGAATAATTGGTTCCTGTAAAAATATGGTCTCGATTTTCAATTGATACACACCTGCTTCTCAGTTCCTAGTTCCATTTTTGTTCTACTCCAGTCCCTTTCCTTTGTGACATTTACTGTTCTTTTTTTTATATAATTTTTCTTTCAAAAAAGAAAGCAAACTATCTTTTTTCATGACACATACCAATCCAAGTTCCCACTCCTTCCCCTCCTCCTTTTACCTCCACTTATCCTCACCCCCCATCCAATCCTCAGAGAGGATAAGGCACATTGCTTTGGGGAAGGTCCAAGGCCCTTCCTACTATATCTAGGCTGAGCAAAGTATCCATTCAAAGAGAATACGGTCTCATAAGCCAATACAAGCAGTAGGGATAAATCCAGGTGCCAATGCCAGTGGTCCCACAGTCTGCCCCAGCCATGTAACTGTCAAGTACATTCAGAGGGACTAAGGGACTAGTTTGGTCCTATGCTTGTTCCTTCCCAGTCCAGCTGATGTTGGTGAGCTCTCATTAGCTCAGGTAGATGGTTTCAGTGGGTGTCCCCATCATGGTCTTGACCTCTTTGCTCATATTCTCACTCCTCCCACTCTTCAACCAGACTTTGGGAGCTCAGTCCATTGCTCCGCTGTGGGTCTCTGCCTCTGCTTCCATCAGTCTATGATGACATATAAGATATTCATCAGTTGGACTATAGGGTAAGGCCAGTTTGGGTACCCTCTCCTCTGTTGCTTAGGGTCTTAGTTGGGGGTCACCCTTGTGGATTCCTGGAAATTTCTCTAGAGCCAGGTTTCTTGCTAGTCCCATAATGGCTCCCTCAATCAAGATATGTCTTTCCTTGCCCTTATCGCTGTCCTTCCTCCATCTTGACTATTCTGTTCCCTCAAGTTCTCTTTGCCCCTCTCCTTCTCTTCTCATCTTACCCTCCTACCCTCTCTTCTCCCCTCACCACTATGTTCCCATTTTATTAGGCGATCTTGTCTAGAAGAGAAAGTGGGAAGTAGTCTTCAATGCATGGGCAGAGGCGACCACTTCCTAAATATAAACCCAGTAGCACAGACACTGAGAGCAACAATAAATAAATGGGACCTCCTGAAACCGAAAAGCTTCTGTAAGGCAAAGGCCAGCCATTAAGACAAAATGCAGCCTACTGAATGGGAAGAGATCGTCACCAACCCCATATCAGACAAAGGACTGGTCTCCAAAATTTATAAAGAACTTAAGAAATTAGACATCACAATTTCAAATAACCCAATTAAAAAATGGGATAAAGAACTAAACAGAATTCTCAACAGAAGAATTTCAAATGGCTGAAAGACATTTAAGCAAATGTTCAACATCCTTAGCCATCAGGGAAAATGTGAATCAAAACAACTCTGAGATACTATCTTACACTAGTCAGAATGGCAAAGATCAAAAACACCAATGATAGCTTATGCTGGAGAGGATGTTGAGTAAGGGGAACACTCATCCATTGCTGGTGGAAATGCAAACTTATACAACTACTTTGGAAATCAGAATGGTGACTTCTCAGAAAATTGGGAATCAACCTACCTCAGGATCCAGCAATACCACTCTTGGGCTTATACCCAAAAGATGCTCAGTCATACTACAAAGATATTTGTTCAGCCAAGTTCATAGCAGCATTATTTGTAAAAGCCAGATCATGGGAGCAACCTAGATGCTCCTCAATTGAAGAATAGATAAAGAAAATGTGGTACATTTACACATTAGAGTACTACTTAGTGGGAAAAAACAATGACATCTTGAATTTTGCTTGCAAATGGATGGAATTAAAAAGCACCATCCTGAATGATGTAACCCAGATCCAGAAAGATGAATATGGTATGTATTCACTCATAAGTGGATACTCACTATAAACAAAGGATTTTGAGCCTATAGTTCATGATCCTAGAGAAACTAAGACAAAGTGAACTCCAAGAGAAGCTTGTATAGATCCACCTGGAAAGTCGAAGTAGACGTTTACCGTTCTTAAAGGACTCAGATTATAATGTTCATCACTGGGATACTTCGGGTTTAGCTAAGCACCAGCTACTGGGATTCAACCCCATTTATGGACCATATGGCTGATGGCTTAACCCATTTTGGTCTTTGTCCTTCAAGGGTTAAGTAGTGACTACTCAAGGTTCGTCTGTGCTTGATGGCCATTTTCCAATAGACTAATTTCCTCCCTTGTCTTTTCTGTAGTAGCTGATGGGACACAAAGCCTGAAGGATGTTTCCTCCCTCTTTGCCCCTAGTTCCACTTCCTGCCTTGACAGTGAGCCTGCCTTTCCCTTCTCTCTGGCGCCTGTGAGTGCCTTAGCTGGTGTGAAGCCTTGCATACCAATCGTTTTCACAGAGTCTGTTCTGAAGCCTTCCCAGATACCCCATCCTGCTTCACTTGGTGCTCTTTCCTCTTTCAGCCACTGCCACAGTTTGTGACTGTGGTCAAACCCATGCCTACTGTCCCCTAGCTCTAAGACATGGGAATTGTCACAATTCCAGAACCACAGGAAACTTTGGGGGAATGGTTCTGGATGACTGAATCTGGGACTAAAATAAGTCCTGTTTTCGTCCTCGCCACTTTCTTTTGTGGATGTGTGATGGCCTCTTTCTCCTTCGGGACTGGGCTTCCTTTGTGTTTCTTCCCTGTGTTCAGCCAGGCAGCAAGGGCATCAGAATAGGGCTTCTCCGCCTCTCTCAGGAAAAGCTCACTGGTTTTGAGGTTGCAGTTCACTTGTGTGTGCCCCGCTTATCCACTGCTGGACCAGTGACCCTCAGAGCATGGCTGTCATCTCACTGGATGGTGCTGGACAGGACGTGGCCATCCTGAGCTTGTTTCCTCACTTCTGTGTTCATCGCTGAATAAATGGGAGCTTTTCCTTGCTGTCAGAGAGAAGGGTGGGGAAGGGATCGTGTGATGTCTAGGGTCCTTTAGAGCTCACATTTAAATCACCAGCGTAGGAAGGCAGTTTGACTAAAGTGTGTGTATTTGAAGCCCAGATTTTCGTCTTCTTCCTTAGTTGAAAGTTCCTGCTGCTTTACCATCATTACCCATGAATCTGTAGCCTGCCTTTTTGTTGAGCTGGAGGAAAAAGTTGGAACAGCTACGATATACTATACACTCTCCATATTTCATCTCTTATTCTAATAAATTCAAGAAAATTTCTGGGTTTTAATATAAACTTGACATCTTAGGAAAGAAACTGCTTTGGTTTTCGGAACTTAGAACTTGGGCTCATTTTAGGCGAGAGATAAGAACCTTGGCATGTGCCATTCTTTTTCTTAAATGGCTTTCCATTATCAGCGAGAAGAAATCTTGAAGACTGAAGCTGAATACATAGGTGGGCAGGGACAAGATTCTGTGGTCACATCTTTCTGTGGGGAGCAGTGGCTCCCACTCTTCCCATTAGCTGAACAGACAGCTTTCTAGGTCCCGCCCAAACCAATTAACTTGGAATCATGTGGGAGTGGAACTTAGGCATCCATGAGTCCCCAGGATAATTCCACCTTGCAGAGAAACCAGTAAGGTTTGCGCTTGAACATACTGCCCCATCTGAGCATTAGTTGTCAGTTTGAACATTTGCATTTTTTTAAAAAAAAAAAGAGAGAGAAAAGAAAAGAAAAAGCAGTTTTCTTGTGATTGCTAAAACCACTAAAACCCCATCTGTGTGGCTGTTGGATAAAGTTGGTACTGGCTTTTTTTTTCCCCATAGTCCTTTGGGGGAGTTGTTTTCTTGAACATTGTTCAGATGTTTCTTACTTTTAGTTTCGCTGTGCATGGCTCGTCAGTCCTGTCGTAGTGAGAAAGAGCTATTTAGTTTGCACAGGTAGTCTTGTTAAATGGTGCAAAGAAAGGACTCTGGAGTCTTTTAGATGTCTCTTAAGGAATTATTTGATTGTCTTGGTATCCTTGATACATTAAATAAAAATCAAAGTTTACCTTACATGTGAGTGAGATTTTGAAGATGAAAATCATTTTGTCTAATTTTCTGAAGAATTACGCAACCTGCCTCTTTCATCCTCCTTTGATTCCGTGTCTTGAATTGGACTAAGTGTTCTCTTTCAGTTAAAAGTGCCTGGAATACGCAGCCTCTAATCAACTGTTTGTAGACAAATTGGAAAGAATATCATCTTAACTATTACATCGAGGGCTTGTTCTTGGAGGAAAGTGAGGTCTCTCATAATACAGATCCAGTTTACCTAAGAGTCATATTAATAACAGAAAAATCAGCTTTTTGAATAATATATGAATCCATATGGTATCAGTGGAATCTAGGCATTTGGGACAATACATAATTAGTTTCAATTCCCTTTGTGAGGGAGATGTGGATGTTAAAATAAATTGCTGATGAAGCATATACTTTGGAGAACAGTGTATTTCAAAACTTTGTGCAATATCAGCTATTTCTTTCAATGGTATGGAAATACAGTAGGAGACTGAGATTTATTAGGCACAATTTTAATCCATTCTTATGATATATAGGTTCATAGTTTGCTTATTTAAGACAGTGACTAAAACAAGAATTGTAGGGAGTGTTTGTAGAGCCACTGGGAAAATGCTGTTTTTATACAGCGCCTGGTGCCATTTGTTTCGAGTTGGCGAACTAATAATCATTTGTTTGTATGTGAGTTATGGTATGACAATGTTTAGCCCTGAATAGGGATTGGCTGTTTAAATGATTTTTTTTTTTTGTGCTAATGAACAATGGACTACCGCAGAAATGCCAGCATCTAGAGACTAAGAAACTGAGAATCCTGAAATGAACCATGGTGTAGAAGGGAAAGAATAGAGGTTGTAATACATTGAGTGTCTTAAGTGAAAGAGAAGGAAGTGCTTCTCTGGAAGGAACTGATTTATTGCAGGGAATACATATTCTAAACTAGAGTTTGCTTGTCTGGTAGGACTTCCAGTCATCCTCATGTGGAGGAAGAGGCTGAACATTGCATGTTCACCATGAAAGCGAGTGAGGACTACATGCATGCATAGTTTTCATGTGCCCCCCTCTTAAGGCTTCCAAATAAAATATCATTTCTACTAACCTCTGCTAGCTTTTATTATATGCATTCAAAGTATCACCGTTATAAATGAGCAAACCTTCAAATGACTCAAAGGCACAAAAGGGTAAAATGGATGAATAAATCATGATATAGTCATGGCTGATATATAACAATAAATATCAAATAGCAAAGGAATAAGCAAGGTATAACATCTTCATGAAGAGTCATATATTTCGGAATTTTCCACAGAAATAATAAAAACCCACAAAAATGAGCTCTCTCTATTTTTTTCTTTTCTGACAGTATATAGCCCAGACTGTTCTGGAACTTGCTATGTAGACAAAGCTTTGCACTCATGGAGATCAGCCTGCCTCTACCTCCTAAGTGCTGAGGTTAAAGTTGTGCCAACACATTGAACTTTTATCCTCTGACATTTTGAAATTTATACTCTGCAGCCAGTGAGTATCATCAGGGTCTTTAGATAAAAGATCATTTATTAAAACCCAATCTTCCTTTCTGAGACATGGAGCCCATACCATCGCTCTACCATTCATGCCTCGGTCTTCCTCTTTCCCAGGTTTATCTGTTTTTGTAAGTCTTTAGCTCACCATCACTTCCTTCTCCTCCTTAAGCTTAAAGAAAACAGGGGCTTCGTATAAAAGTGCCTGGGAAGAAGTCTTTAATAACTTGTTTTCTTCCTGACATCTACTGATCTACCACGTTAAGGTCTGGGTGGTACATATTTAATGTGAAAGGCCACGTGTGCGCGCTTATTTTCTGCATTTACTTAAAAAAAAAAACTAACCTAAAAACAAAGGCTAACCACGCCACATTTTGAGCCTGCGTTTCTGAGCTCTCAGAGTCAGAATCTAGAGCTTTGGCAGGACTGAGTGGGAGCGATGACAGGCTGGGCAGTAATAATGACAGATTTCACTGTCCATTTTAGTGTGTGAAACACTAAATTACAGTGGACCGAAAAGTGGGCAGTTTGTAGTTTTAAAATAGCATGCCTTGGGGTTGGGGGTCATCCTTTAGGGATGACTTTATTCTCCCCCCTCTTAACGGATACTGTCATCTTGGCTTCTTGGCGTGGGACTAAGAAGAGTGGCAATAATGTGTGGATAGTCTCTTTGGATCATCTGCTCGTTGCCGCATGAATCCTCACCATGAATCCGCCTCTGTGATCGCCTTTGATGCAGCACATTGCAACTCAGTCCTCTGTAGCGCGTTGCAGTGATGCTTCCCTATTCGCAGGCTCTGCGCTTCACCTCGGATAGTTTCCATCACTTCTGGCTGCGGTCGTCCACCCGATGAGGGCTCCAAGTGCCCCTAAGGATGATGTAGGAAGACTTTGAAAGAAGTGCAGGAGCCACCATAGATAAGTGCAGCATAGGATTTACATCAAAAGAGGAAATACAGATGCCATTAGCCAATTAGCTTGAAAATGAAGTAATGGCCTGAAATTAAATTTGCTGGTAGCAAGCTCTATTTTTGACAGAATTTCGACACAGCAAAGATGCAGGTGGCATACAACAGCAAGATGTAGAGATTTTAATGTACATGGAGAAGGTGAGGCTTAGGGTCGTGGGGCTTAGATTCTACTTCTAAATGAGATTTACTTATTATGGGACAGTGGACAAGTCACTATGTCTTTCAGTCTTAAGTTTTGCCAACTTTGATAATACGCTTAGAGGTATATATTCTCTCATCATACAGTTGGTAAAGAAGATCTGAATATACTCATCCCCAGCCAAATCCTCAGTGATGGGGTGTTCTCTAAAGGGGCTGGAGGAAGATGTGTGGACATACCATATGCGATGCTGTTGTGGAAATACTGCCTTTTCAGGCCTGTGTGGAGATTTGGAGTGGAGTCAAGGGAGTCTGACTGCACATCTCATTGGTTACTCAGCACTCTGGGAGAAGCAACCAGAAGGTCTAGTGAGGTTTCTTTATCTGATCTTAAAATACTCGAAGATGTCTCTGCCCAGACTATCTGCCAAGTGTGAGGCAAGAAGCCATTGCAGTGAGCAGAGCCTACTGAAGGTTAACGTTGAGTTTGAAATCATGACCTGCTTTTATCAGATGGAAAAAGAGGGGGGGAGGGAAGCAACACAAGCAACATTGTATTATGTATTGCCATTTAATGTGGGTTATTATTTTATATTATCACATGAACGTAAAAAAATAAATAAAAAGCTTAGCCAGGCGGTGGTGGCTCATTCTTCTATTCCCAGCACCCAGGAGGCAGAGGTAGGCAGATCTCTGTGAGATTCAGGACGGCCTGGTCTACAGAGCGAGTTCTAGGACAGCCAGGACTACACATAAAAATTCTGTCTTAAAAAACCAACCCAAACCAAACAAAGAAATGAAAAACAAACTAAGTAGATGGGTAGGTTGGCGCTAGCCTTTAATTCTAGCCCTTGGGAGACAAAGCCAGGTGGAGCTCTGTGAGTTTCGGGGCAGCCTGGTCTCTGTAAGAGATCAGAATATCCAGGCAGGCAGAGCCAGATAGTGAGACCCTGGTGGGGGGGGGTATAGAGAGAAAAAAGAAACCCCTTCCTTCTCTTCTCTGACACGTATGTACATATGGACTTCTACCCTTCGCCCCCCTTAACCATTTATTCTCATGGACCAGATAGTGTGAAATCCAGATGCAGAAAATGTTTATTTTCATATTCCCATTTGTTCAGTGCTTTTCCGTTTGGCAGAGCAAGAACAGTAAAAAACACAGAGATGTGATTTTCCCGACTGCTGATGACTATTGTCACTGTAGCGGCCTTGAGAACAAACAAGGCCCCGGGCACTTTTTCAGTTAATATCTGTTGTTGTGAGTGTTGAGGAAAGTACCCAATAGCTTCCATTACTCCTGCAAATTGATTTGGCTCCCAAAGTCTTTCTAGAGAAGAAGTTCCTCTTTATATCCTATTGCACTTGTTTTTCTAGGAAAAGCTATACAATATCATTGATACATAGTCTTTGTTTTTAGGTTTATTTATTTTATTGTTTTATGTGGATGAGTGTATTGCTTTCATTTATGTGTGTGCCACATCCTGCCTGGTGTCCGAGGAGGTCAGAAGGGGGCCTTGATCTCCTAAGATTGGAGTTCCAGGCTGTTGGAGGCTGCCATGTGTGTGCTGGGAACTGAACCTTGGTTCTTGGCAAAGCACAGGTGTTTTAAGTGCTGAGACAACTCTCCAACAAGATGGATATTATTTGAAATAGTTTTCAAAATCCCAAGTCCCAAGAGAAATAAGTACACTCTTTATTCTTTTTTAACTAGATTTCTGGATATTAAGGCATATGCATACTGTGTACCTACTCCTTAACAATGCTATTTAGACCTTTGCTTTTGGAATATTATAGATCAGGTTGATGCCATAAGCGATTGATATGTTTAACCTCTGTTTCCCAGTTGACAGATTGAGCTTGAAGAATGTAAAGAATTGCCCAAGGATGCCTGGAATGGGGCTGTATGTAATTCTTGATAGTGAGTTTTGTTTATGGATAGGAACATGTACTACTTGCAATTTGAAATTGACATGTGGGATTTAAAAAAGCGGTATTAATAGGAAACAATTACTAGACACTAATAGGAAGTTTATAAAGCCCCATGCAGACAAACTTATTCAGGTCACCGTCAAATTCCTATGTGTTTTCTGGGAGTTCAACTTTTTGAGAAAGTGCTCATGGTGAGCAGTGTAACCATCTATGGGCATGTCTTCTGCTTACCTTCTGGAGCAGAGTCCATGCTGAAAGAGAGGAGACAGTTCCCAGAGAAGGGATAAGATGAGGTAAATATGTTGTTCAACTCTCTGGAGTTTAATGAAGTTTGAGAACAATTACCAGAGGTTTATGCCCATTAACTGATAAAGGAGGCTGGTTTAGAAAAATACAAAATAAAAACAAACCAGAGTAATAATCTCACTCCTAAATCTGAGAAAACAGTTTAATTCTCTTAAGCCTTTTCACTGCTGAAAACCCGTTGGTGCTCGTCTATGGAGGTTGAGCTCACGTTTCACCGAATTGAGGCCTAAATTGGTTAGTCCATTTCAGAGGCATGGTTATATGTCTTTTGTTCTTGGAAGGTAATTAAAGTCTAAGATTTCTGTAAATGTTTCCTAATCATCCGAGTTGTGGCTTCATGTTACATTTGTATATAGTGGACAACTGTGTTCGGTAACTTGCTAAGAGCCCTTTTGTTGGGAGTGTCTTGAATCAAATCAAAGTATTTATGCCAACTTCTGGTCAGTGGAAATTGAGAGTGGTCTTGTAAATGAATAATTTATTGTAGTAATGGACTTATGGTAAAGAAGCACAATATCCAGAAAAATATTGCCAGGAAAAAATTTGGAGGCATATCCTGTGTTTCCTGTTCCAGTATATTCATTAATCTTCATAGTTTTAATTAGGTGATAAATAGACTGTCCAAAGGGCAGCGTGTGAATTCCCTAGCCGTGCTGGCTTCCTCTCAGGTCAGCAAAAGCCCTGAGGTCTCTTGTGCCTCAAAGCTTTGGCAGCTCTAGTCTGGCCCAATTTCTCTTTCTCCTCCTTCCTTGTGAGACCTTTTCTGCTCAGCTGTTTGGTGAGGGGCCCTTTGTACCTTTCCGAAGTGAAGCTTTGCTTCTTGTTACTGGGAGAAAACTGTTTCCAGTGGTATTTGTTACTTTGTAACACCTACCACAATTTTCAGTTATGCATGGCTTTTGTTTGTTTCTCATCACTGTTTCACTAGCCTTTGCATTGTGTCTGATACTTAAAATATATTCCATCAGCATTTGGTGAAAGAATACAGAACATCGAAAACAAAAGGAAGAAACAACAGTTCCTCAAAGCCCAGTTCTCTGTAAACAGCCATTTCTCTCAGCTGTTTATCCAAAGCGCTAAAGTCTTTTGTTTCAGTTTTTTTTATTATGTTTAATTATTTTTGATTTCTTGTCCACTGTTGGACTACATAGTAATATTATTCTAATGTGCAATTAATATGAAGTTCATGCTAATCCATAATTTTGACAGTTTTTTTCCCTAATTCATTTGAATAAGAAATAATGGTGGATCTAATGAATTACAGGTTGTGCTTGGTGGTTGGGAATTCAGAGAATTCAGCTACGTTCTAATCTTCACTCAGGAATGGAAGAAGAAGGCAGATTCTGTTAGGGAGCATAGGGAAAGGCAGTTCTTTTCACGAGAGCACTATATACGTATATGTTAGGGCTCTGTTTAAAGAATTAAAATTGGGGAGCAGTGGAAGAATGAAATTTCTTCTGTGTTGACACGTGTCATTTTTTTCTAGTGTCCGTTGTTCTAGGCGCGGGATATTCTGTCCCGCTAATCAGAGGCTTGCTGAGTGACCCTGCGAATTCACTAATGGCATGGTGCTTGGTGTGGAGGCATGTAGCATGTTGGTGGGAATGGCAGACTTTCCAATAAAGTTTTCTCCTAATTTCAAGAGGAGGCAATCATTTATACCTCATGGGGAGCATTTACAAGGACAGAGGGCAGATGAAATGGGATGTAGGTTTGAAGTAAGACACAGTGGAGCATCCTAAGACTGCGGACCTGGACCGTGTGAGAAGCAGGATCAGTTTCACACAGCTGGGGCCCCGGAAAACAGCGGGGTGGGGAAGGGAAGGTTTTAGAAAAGGACTGATTTTACCCTAACATTCAATAAACCTAGACTTTTTCACCGAGACAGTAAGGCAAACTGGGTTTGTCCTGGTTCATTAGTGATGGGAAAGGGGGCCAGAGTTAGAGAGCTCTGGTTAGGAGGTGGTGAGAGCTTAGGTAAGAACCGACTAGGATTTAAACTGTTGCTGCTAAGGCAGGAGGCGTGTTAGGCACAGGTATTGTGTGCAAGACTCAGCTCCAGGGCCAAGTGGTTCAGATCCTCAGGGAAGGCTGCTTGTGCCATTGTACTGCCTTTCAGACTGCTCCCTCGTCCCTCGCCCCGCTTCCATCGCTCTGTTCTGCTCTCTCCTCCTCTTTCATCTCATCCTGTCGCCTTTTCCTTCACTGTTTCGTTTTTCTACTAGTTTATCCTTGTTTTCTGACATTGTATCTCAGTTTTGTCTTTGTTTTTCCTTTTCAAGAACACTGTGACTTAAACATATTACATGCAAATCAAATAGCATGTGTCTCCACAGCGTGCTTCGGAAGTGTGTTTACACACACGCTTGCAGAGGATGCTGCCTCTTGGGGGAGTGTGCCAAATTGTACATCTGAAAGTGTTTTCTTTTTTCTTTCCATAACAAAAGCAAACAACTTTCTGTGAAAGTGGAGCTGGTATGTCCTTGAGCACTGAGCAGTAGAAATGTAGACGAAGTGACCACTGAAAACTCGCAGTTAGCTAGAGGGCACCTCGTGTTGTTCACCCCGATGTCTGGCAGATGGGAAAACTGTGATGTCATTTTGATAGCTATTTTTCCTACAGTTGAATCCTTTCCTCTAATGACATTAAGATGTGAAATTAACACTATTAGGGATGCCCTCTGAATTTATTGCTACTTGACATCATAAATATCTATAAGCTCTCCAGTGAGTGAGTTCTTTGTAAATCTGTTTCCTGTAAGGTCCCTTGTCCCTAGAATAATACATAACAAATATTTTACAATGACTTATTTTCGCCATTTTGCAGCCAAAGTGACCTTGACAGATTTAGTATATTTTAATGGAGAAATTAGGAGAGGAACCATTTATGTAAATGGTCCCAATCTGTGACTCTTCAAGCATGATGAATGGTTTTGTCCCTCTCTACGTAGCCACTTGTTGATGCCCGTGTTTTAAGTAGTATTTTATTCTGTCAAGCTGTACTGCAGTTTGATGGATACCGTAATCTAAATCAGGATCCAAAAAGTTAAAGCAGCCTTATAATAGAGGAATTAAGACTGTAACCTGGGGGATAAGAATGAGAAAGCACTGTTTTGTTTCCTTATGTGTTTTCATAATTATTTCCCCCATTGTGTATTTGCTAGAATACCCTATATACATATATATGCTCAATTGTCCATATGAGAACGGACTTGTGCAACCTGGACAAACTTCTCTGCATCATTACCGTGAATATCATCGGCAGTTCCATAGTATAGCCAGTTATGAAGTAGTGCCTTTATGAAGGGATATTGCCAGGGTCTCTGTAGGAGTCGAACACTATCGTTAAGACCTGATTAAACTTTGAGTCAATTCTGTAACTTTGCTCTCAGTCTTGAATTTTCAAATTATCTGGGCAGATGCATCATTTATAACAAGAGCTAAAGCACAGAGGATCCCTAGTCTCAGGCCACATTTTAAGGGGATTTGTAGAAGTTCTGGCCATTGCCACCACTCACCAATGAGCTTGGGGGTTATGAACTTGGTTCAAGCTGGTGATTCTTTTTGGATTTGTTATTCTTGTGGTTTATGTCACATAAGCCATTAAGAAATGTGTTTTCCTTCTTAAATATTGAATTGCTTAGTTAGCATCTCAGGTTCGTCGACCTGACCTCACATCCTTTAGCTATGACATCATTTGTACGTCCATTGCCCTGGGCTTAAGGAAATACAGGCTTTACTTGCACACTGAGTTGAGTTTGCTTTCCTTATGGGAAGGATCTTTTAGATAGATAATTTGGCAGTGACTTTTTTTTTATGCTGCTCTTTGGAAAGGTTATTCCGTGAACATTTCTTGATGCATTTCTCCACACTTTCTACGATATCTGTAACTGAATCTTTAATTCCCTTGTTGTAACGGAGAGAGTTTCTTGAATTCT